>NC_063189.1:14393790-14412330 GCF_017589495.1 Alosa alosa
TATATAAACTCACAAACCTGTCAGTTTCCATTTCTCCTTGTTCCAGCCAGCCACTCTGTAGGTGATAAAGGGCGGATAAATAATGAGTCACTCCATGCAAAACACATTGGTCATGACTGAGATGATTGTATAGTAATCATTATGTTTTCTATGCTATAGTGACTGTGGTGCTGTATTATAAGCAGCAGGTAAAAAAGCATTTTTCCTTATTTCATGTTAATAGTTCCATCCTCAGGCAACCCAAGCTCACTGTTATTCTAAGGATGTAAGAGTATAAAGCAGCCATAAGTATTAAAAATCACCAGAAGTCATTCATTCACTGTGTGGCATTGCAAACCACATTTCAATGGGTTATCTTTCCAAGGGGAGGGGGGTTGGGGGTTTAAGGCTGTTGGAGCGGATCATGTACTTGATGCGGCGTGTGAGTGGATCTGAGAGGCTTTGACTCTCCAGCGCTCCCCAAACATCAGGTGTGAGAATGGAGCGCCCACTCTTTATTTTTCAGAGAGCTTTTTTCCCTTCTTCCAGTCTCATTCTGTCCTTTGTTTTTCCTCTTCTTCTCTTGTTCTCTCAGCGTAATTGCCACATGTCAGTCCTTGTCTATTTTTCTCTTCTGCTTGAAGTGCGTACGCCACTCTATTCCCACCTCTTCTGTGCATCCTCCTCTCCATCTTTCCATCCGTCATGATCTCTCTACCACCTTTCTCTCATCTCCACTCGCAATCTCTCTCTCTCTAATCTCATATCTATCTCCATCTGCTTTTTGCATTTCTTCTCTCCAAGTTTCTCTTTCTCTCTTTTCCTCTTCATTTCTCTCCATCTACCTCCCACTGATGTTTCACTACTCTCTGACTTTCTGTCCATCGCAATGGCATGCTTAACATACTATTTTCATCTCCCTCTTCATCTGTCTTCTCCATCTTTCCTTTCTCTCTTCCCATCTCCCATTTACATCTCTACCTCCATCTCATCTGCCGATCCTTCTCTCTTCCTATCTACATCTCTACCTCCATCTCATCTGCCGATCCTTCTCTTCCTATCTACATCTCTACCTCCATCTCATCTGCCGATCCTTCTCTCTTCCTATCTACATCTCTACCTCCATCTCATCTGCCTCTCTCTCTCTATCTATCCTCTCTCTCTGTACGTGTACATAACACAGGCAGCTCTCCTCACTCCACTGCCCTTGTCTCTGAATCCACAGACAAAAGGAGGGAAGAAAAAAAAGAAAAGAGAGAAAAAGAGATAGAGGAAAGAAGAAAAAATAACTGCGCCCGAGTCTACTAAACCTTGCTAACTCCCTTCTCAAAGAGCAGCAGACATTTGTTTTCTGCCCTTCAAACACTGGAGGGAGTTCGAGAGGGAGGGAAGAAGAGAGAGATTTTCTGCACGAGACAACGGTTTTTATTTTCGGAGCAATTATGAAGCAATGGGGTCCCTCATCCCACCCCAACCGCACCCCAACTCCCTCCACCATCTCCCCTCCCTCTTTTTCATCTGTGCTCACAGCCGAGGATCAACCACCAATCACTCGTCTCTTCTGTACCAGGCGTAGTGAACGATGAGCGCACCACAGCATTGGGAACTGTGTGTGTGTGTGTGTGTGTGTGTGTGTGTGTATGTGTGTGTGCACATGTGTGTAGTGGGGGTGCAGGAGGAGGTTTGGGCGGAGGTGGTGGTCGTGGGGGCTGATGTGGTGCCACGGCAACCATTATCGTGCAAACCATTAGCGGACCGGCTTCCCTGCTGAATCTGAGGCAACGCTGACATCAAAGCCGAGTGGGCGAGGGTGTCGGGGGCCAGGGGGAGTCAGGCGGAGGTTCAGACGACGCCTCGGTCAGCGGGGGTGCTCTGCGGGCACACAGGGCCTTGGGTAATTGGCAGGCCTGTCGGTACCAGGATGGGAGGGTGATGTCCTAAAATCTCAGAGGGATGTGGGGGAAAAAACCCAGAGGGAGAAATAAAGACAGAAAGTGAGAGGTCGATGTCAAGCAGTGAGAGAGGGGGGGTTGAGTTAAAATGAGAAAAAGCGTGAGGGTGATAGGCAAGAGATAAAATGAGAGACAAAGGGAGATAAAGCTCTCAGATGCAAAGAGAGAGAAATATTTTTTTTAACAGAAGAGTTGCAGGAAGAGGAGCAGTGGTCACTGTATTTCATTCGAGGACCCATACAAGAGGTGAGAAAGAGAGAGAGGTGAGAAGAGAGAGAAATGGGGGACAGTACATGAAGAAAAGAGAGAGTGGTGAAGGAGGGAGAGGGCAAGACAGACATGGAGAGGGCAGGAAACTAAACATCACTTCAAATCTCCCTCAGCTAGTGCCTCTCCAGACAGACCAGAGGCACAGCCATAGCCTCAACGCATGCCCAGTCCGGGCCAGAATGGCTGCAGGGTCGTGGGTCCTCTCTGGCTAATGATGGCTTAGGTTTTTCTTCCAGCCCAAACATCTGTTGTTTGTAGCTGGTTCCCAGTGTGAGCTGCACAGCTGCACATAGCTGACACAAGAAACACTTACCTGACTGTTTGAGACAGGGGGGACACCAGCAGCTGCTGCACACAACACAAGCACTGACACACAAGAACCACAGCTGATGTGCTGCACACAACACAAGCACTGACACACAAGAACCACAGCTGATGGTACAATGCTGGGTCAACTCCATGAGTAGCTGCATAGAATAGAACCACAGACACACAAGGACTTCAGCTGACTGTGTGATGCTGTGTCAACTCCGTAACGTCAGCTGACTGTGTCAGTATTCCTGCTTTCATGACACCTGCTGGACATTTTGGGTATTTGCAACCATGTGCCTTTGTTTTCTTTGTGTAAAGATCCCGCCCTCACCTGTCATGTTTCACTTCCTGTTGTCAGCCTAGTCAGCCATTTTGTGCTCACCTGTTTCTGGTTTGCCCCTTTCTGATTGTCTGCTCACCTGTTCTTTATTTAGTCCTAATGATTAGGCCTACTTATTCTGTGTGTTGTCAGCCCCAGTTTGTCAGATTGTCCCAGCGATTTGTCTGAGCACTTTCAAGCCTCTGTTGGATTCTACCTCTTGTTCTGTCTACCCACCTGTTTGAATTCTGCCTGTGACCTGTCTTTTGGATTTGCCTGCCGTTTTGGATTATCTGCCTGTCTGTGCCTTTTGGACTGCTTCTCGGACCTGACCTTTGCCTGCCTGTGTATTACTCTTTGGACTGTGTTTTTGGTTTGTCAGCCTTTTGCCATTTTCAGTTTTGTGACCGAGGGTCTGCCTTTTGTTCAGTTTCCACCGTATGACGGGAAGTTTTTTGTTGGAGTTGTTTTCTTCTGTTGAATAAACTTTTTGAACTAACTCTGCACTTGGGTCCGAACTATTTACGAAACCTGACATTACAATCTGACCAGACCATGGACCCAGCAGAGATAAAGAATATTCTTGATCGGCATGGAGCAATGCTGGGGAAACACCAGACACAGCTTGAGTTTCTCTCCAGGACTTTGGAGGCTGCTACAGCAAGCATAACCGATCTTGCTGCTAAGGTACAACAGCTCCAGTTAGCCTCTTCACTACCACCTCCTTCAGCTCCGCCAGCCCGAGAACCTCGCCTGCCTCCGCCTGAGACTTACTCAGGAGATCCAGGATCCTGTCAGTCCTTTTTAGCTCAGTGTGAACTGATTTTTGGACTGCAGCCTTTGACCTTTCCATCGGATCGCTCAAAGATCGCCTACATCACCCAGTTGTCCGGAAGAGCTCGTGAGTGGGGAATGGCTATCTGGAGCAACAGGGCGGAGATCCAGGATAATTTCACTCAGTTCACTGATGAAATGAAGAAGGTCTTCGATCGCTCAAAACAGGGAAGGGAGGCTGCTCGTGAGATCCTCAACCTCCGTCAAGGGCGCAGGTCAGTGTCTGACTTTGCAATTGAATTCCGCACTCTGGCGTCCTCTACTGGTTGGAACCTAGAGGCCTTGTATGATAAATTCTTCAATGGACTGTCTGAAGCGATTAAGGATGAACTCATTCCTCGTGACTTACCTTCCTCATTTGATGGCTTGGTGGATGTGGCTATCCGGGTGGACACTCGGCTAGGTCAGCTTCATCGGTTGAAGACAACCAGTAGCTCTCAGCGGACCGAGCTTCGTCGAGGGAACAGTTTCCCTCTTCAGGCCCTTGAGGTAGGATCAAGGTCATCCACTCCACCTACTCCGGAGCCAATGCAGGTAGACCGGACTAGACTTTCGCCAGCTGAGAGACAGCGAAGGTTGGATTCTCACGCCTGTCTGTACTGTGGTCAGCGTGGTCATTTTGTTTCAACCTGTCCAGCAAAAGACGATGCTCACCAGTAAGGCGGGGAGTTCTGGTGAGCGCATTACCCTCAAAAGTCTCCCCGTCCTTCCGCACTGTCCTGCAAGCAACTGTGATGTGGAGGGGCCATCAACACACCACCTCTGTCCTCATTGACTCTGGGGCTGAGGAGAGCTTCATCGACGCATCACTGGCTGCCTGATGGGAAGTTCCAGTAACCACCCTGCAAGCTCCACTAACTGCCTCAGCACTAAATGGGACCTGTTTCGCCAAGGTAGCCCATATCACGTCCCCGATGAGTTTGATGCTCTCTGGTAATCACACTGAAGAGATTGCATTTTATGTTATTGATTCACCACAGATTCCCATAGTCCTTGGTCACCCTTGGCTAGTCAAACATAACCCACACATTAATTGGGTGAATAATTCTATTTTGGGCTGGAGCTCATTCTGTCATTCCCAGTGTCTGAGGTCTGCCCTTAACCATTTACCTGTTTTTTCTGAGTTACCTGAGGAGTTTCCGGACCTGTCAATGGTTCCAGAGGAATACCTTGACCTGAGACCTGTCTTCAGTAAGTCCAAGGCTACCTCTTTACCACCTCATCGGCCGTATGATTGCTCTATAGACCTGCTTCCTGGAGCTTCTCCCCCTCGAGGTCGCCTGTACTCTCTGTCGCCCCCTGAGAATATGGCCATGAACAAGTACATTGAGGACTCCCTAGCAGCAGGTATTATCCGTCCCTCTTCCCTCTCCAGCAGGGGCAGGGTTCTTCTTTGTTGGCAAGAAGGACGGATCACTAAGACCTTGCATTGATTACCGGGGCCTCAATGAAGTCACTGTTAAGAACAGATATCCTCTGCCCTTGATGTCCTCTGCCTTTGAACTGTTACAGGGGGCCACAGTGTTTTCAAAATTGGACCTTCGCAACGCCTATCACTTGGTGCGAATCAGGGAGGGAGATGAATGGAAGACGGCATTTAACACACCCACAGGGCACTGAGTACCTCGTAATGCCCTTTGGACTTACCAACGCGCCAGCTGTCTTCCAGACCCTTGTCAATGATGTGCTGAGAGACATGGTAAACAAGTTTGTTTTTGTTTATTTGGATGATATCCTAATTTTCTCCAGGTCTCTTCGTGACCATGTTCAGCATGTCCGGTTAGTCCTCCAGCGGTTACTAGAGAACCAACTGTATGTAAAAGCAGAGAAGTGCGAGTTCCATCAACGCTCCACATCCTTTTTGGGCTTTGTTGTCTCTGAAGGTGGTATTGAGATGGACTCCTCGAAGATCAAGGCAGTTATTGATTGGCCTACCCCCCAGTCCCGCAAGGATCTGCAGAAGTTTCTGGGTTTTGCCAATTTCTACCAGAGATTTATCCGTGACTACAGTTCTATTGCCTCCCCTCTGACTGCTCTGACGTCATCCTCAGTCAGGTTTTGCTAGTCGGAAGGGGCAAAAAAGGCTTTCCAGCAGCTCAAGAGGCGTTTCACCTCTGCTCCTATTCTGATCATGCCGGATCCGTCGTGTCCGTTCATTGTTAAAGTGGATGCCTCGGAGGTAGGGGCTGGAGCTGTCCTATCCCAGAGATCCAAGAAGGACAGTAAGTTGCACCCTTGTGCCTTTTTCTCCCACAAGTTGACACCTGCTGAGAGGACCTACGATGTGGGGGACCGAGAACTTCTGGCGGTCAAGCTCGCTCTTGAGGAATGGCGTCACTGGCTAGAGGGGTTGAGGTTCCTTTCCTTGTGTGGACGGACCATAGGAACCTGGAATATTTGAAGTCTGCGACACGACTCAACGCACGCCAGGCCAGGTGGTCTCTTTTCTTTAGTCGATTCAATTTTACTTTGTCTTTCCGTCCAGGTTCTAAGAATGCTAAACCTGATTCTCTCTCTAGACAGTTTAGAGTTCCTGATGCTACTCCAGCCCCTAACACCATTTTGCCTCCTCACTGTTTAGTGGGTGCAGTTTCCTGGGATATAGTATCTGTGGTTCACAATGCCTAACAACAGGCGCCTGCTCCAGCTGGTGGTCCCCCTAACCGCTTGTTTGTCCCCAGTTCTGTCCGTCCTCAGGTTTTGGAGTGGGGTCACTGCTCCCGACTGACCTGCCATGGCGGAGTTAGGAGGACTATGGCGTTTCTTCAGCAACAGTTTCTGAATGGTTGCAGATGTCCGAGCCTTCATCGCTGCCTGTCAGGTCTGCGCCCGGAACAAGAGCTCTAATCAACCACCCATTGAACTCTTCCAGCCACTCCCGGTACCCAAACGACCATGGTCCCACATAGCATTGGACTTTGTGACTGGTCTTCCCCCTTCCAGTGGTAACTCTGTTGTTCTGACTATTGTCGATAGATTCTCCAAGTGTGTGCACTTTGTTCCCCTGGCTAAACTCCCTTCTGCTAAGGAGACGGCTTCCCTCATGGTTAACCATGTCTTTAGGATCCATGGGTTGCCTTTTGACATAGTGTCTGACGAGGTCCTCAATTTGTGTCCTCATTTTGGAAGGAATTCTGTAGGCTTATTGGAGCCACTGCCAGCCTTTCATCAGGTTTCCATCCTCACACCAACGGCCAGACAGAACAGGCCAACCAGGACCTTGAGAGGGTCCTTCGGTGCCTGGCTTCCCAGAATCCCACGTCCTGGAGTCAGCATCTGGCATGGGCTGAGTATGCCCACAACTCCCTTCCTGTTGCATCTACGGGTCTCTCCCCATTTCAATGTTGCCTTGGTTACCAACCACCTCTCTTTTCTTCAGGAACTTGAGGCCTCGGTTCCTTCTGTCCAGGCGTTTGTCCGGCGGTGCAAGTCGACATGGAGACGTTCACTTCCTGTTGTCAGCCTAGTCTGCCATTTTGTGCTCACCTGTTTCTTGTTTGCCCCTTTCTGATTGTCTGCTCACCTGTTCTTTATTTAGTCCTAATAATTAGGCCTACTTATTCTGTGTGTTGTCAGCCCCAGTTTGTCAGATTGTCCCAGCGATTTGTCTGAGCACTTTCAAGCCTCTGTTGGATTCTACCTGTTGTTCTGTCTACCCGCCTGTTTGAATTCTGCCTGTGACCTGTCTTTTGGATTTGCCTGCCGTTTTGGATTATCTGCCTGTCTGTGCCTTTTGGACTGCTTCTCGGACCTGACCTTTTGCCTGCCTATTAGGGGTGTAAAGATTAACCGATACGTATAGGTATCCGTTTTTAACGTGTAAGATACGGCTACATCGATACGTGAAGCCCTGTATCGGAAAAAAACTGAAAAGAACCGGCCGTTATATCGATTTACTTGTTATGAATCGGTTCACAACCTTTTCTGCTCGCTCAGACTCTCATTTACGTTCCAAGCAGCGCGTTCATCCCACTTCCGGTTTTGAAACTATACGTGGTACGGAATTGTGGGTAATGCAGTTCATTTTTGGTTACATTCATTGCCCAAAGTTGTCAAATGACCTCATTACCCATACATCTACAGCAACTTAAGCATGTGACAACTTGCACTCGGTCGGCTTTTGTTTTTCGAAATCCAGCGCGAAATTAAACACTTATAGCATTCCTAAACAGCAACGATAGTCTGTAGAGTAGCCTTACCTTTGTTGAAGGGTTTTCCTTAATGTTAAATAATAATTTGGCCCTTGCTGCTAAAACGATGCACAAATTATTAGCCAATGATTTTGTTCATATTCACTCAGACTTGTGGCATTATAGGTTTCTGCATTAGGTCTACTGTTGGAACAAAATAAGCCCAGAGAGTTCATTAATTTGTAGGCATATTTTATTCTTGTAGGGTAGGCTAGGCTAAATGAGAAAAGGCCAAGAGTGTCTTAAGCACTGTTTTATTTTATTTCGGTATTGTCTTACCTCAACAAGGCTACAGCTCCATGAAAACAATCACATATAACTATAAAATCTGTAAAGTCTATAAAAATGTATTTTTATGTTGTATTTGGCTGCTGTGTTTGACTGAAATGTAGACTATTCTTTTTTCATTTCAATACAGTATATGAAACAAACTTCAGTTTAGATAATCATATTCACACATTTTTATAGATAGATAGAAAGATAGATAGATAGGTAGATACTTTATTGATCCCCAGGGGAAATTCAATTCCTAATTGACAACCATGACCATGATAATTGATAATATAAAATTAATGTGCACCATGAGCAAATGATAAAAAATCTTTCAGAATGCTTTCCATTCTTGAACTGCATGGAATTGCATCGAATCGCATCGCATCGAATCGTACTGAATCGTTTTTTATAAACATATCTTTTCTTGTATCGAATCGTGCCCATGTATCTAGATGCGAATCGTATCGTCTTTTACATGAGAGATTCACACCCCTACTGCCTATGGATTACTCTTTGGACTGTGTTTCTGGTTTGTCAGCCTTTTGCCATTTTCCGTTTTGTGACCGAGGGTCTGCCTTTTGTTCAGTTTCCACCGTATGACGGGAAGTTTTTTGTTGGAGTTGTTTTCTTCTGTTGAATAAACCTTTTGACCTAACTCTGCACTTGGGTCCGAACTATTTACAAAACCTGACAGACTGTGTGATGCTGTGTCAACTCTGGAACCGCAGCTTAATGTGTGATGCCGTGTCAACTCCGGAACATCTGCTGGCTGTATCACACCGAGTCAACTCCAGAACCTGGGTCAGGTCTCAGAAGCTGCTGCACAGAGCAGAACCACAGAAACTCAGCATGGCGCTGGATGGCCTGCAGATACCCTCAGCTGACCCTGCCTGGGTGCGCTCCAGGAGTCGGCTTTCTCTGAGATGCCATATGGTTACATGAGCTGCAAGCAGGAGAATACGAGTGGGGCCTGGCTACAAGCCATCTAACATTCTCTCTATCTCTCCATCTGTGTGAGTGTATGAAAATCTAAAGGGCAAGGTGGGCGAATTGGCAGCATGGAGTTGAAGAGGACAGCAGTGTGAAAACACATTCCTATTATCAGAGAGTGTGTGTGTGTGTGTGTGTGTCCACTAGTGTGGAAAACAGGTCTATTATCTCAGTAATTACAAAGCTTCAACCTCACACCCTCTATGACCTGAGGCCATGTGACAGAGTGTGTGTGTGAATTGTGTGTGTATGTGGGTGCAGGCTGAACTGAACTATAACATCTCGAGACATTGCTGTCCATCTCTCTCTCACACACACACACACACGTGCACACACACACACATAGGTGCACACACACACATACGCACACACACACACACACACACAGTTTCCATATTCTTTTGCTGTTGCCTCTCTGTTGTCTTTGTCCTTTGTTGTGCTCTGGTTCTATTTTTTGATGTGTTGTTGCCTTTGACAGATGGGGTTTCCAAGCTACTCACTGATAATGTACTTGTTGTCATGCCAATAAGCAAACGGAAAAAAAAGATCTTGGAGCTCCGATGAGGCTATGGATGAGGTGTTCCACCTACACACACACATTACTGTATAAACAGTTTTGGCTTGTGTAGATAAAGACTGAAGAACAGAGTGTAACCCTGTAGGAAATGCATGGTTAAGTTTCCTTTTGTTTTGTAAGCATTTAAATGAACAGTCACTATTTTTGGAATTCTTTATTTTTATGTTAAATAATAATTGTACGAATTCATGTGGAAAAGATTGCTATTTTGTTATACTAAAATGTATAGAAAATGACTGAAAGATATAAAATTATTTGTTTTTTATTTGTTTATCAGTTTGCATACCAGGAGAAAGTGGGCGTGGACGATGCCATCACTTATCTTCTACAGAGGACACATTCCCACATAGACAAGGGGAAAAGTGCTGTGAGAATCATGTTCTTTGATTTCTCAAGTGCTTTTAACACCATCCAGCCCCTCAGATTGGGAGACAAGCTCTTGCAGATGGGTTTGGACGCTCACCTGGTAACCTGGATTACAGATTATCTGACCGAGCGACCACAGTTCGTCAGACTGAAGAACTGTCTCTCTGACACTGTGATCTGCAGCATCGGAGCGCCACAGGGAACTGTGCTCTCTCCAGTCCTGTTCACCCTGTACACATGGCACTGACTTCTGCTACAACACTAAGTCATGCCACATGCAGAAGTTTTCTGATGATACTGCAATTGTGGGGTGTATCAGGAACAGGCAGGAGGAGGAGTACAGGAGCCTGGTGGAGGACTTTGTGCAATGGTGCAAACTCAATCATCTTCAACTTAACACTTCAAAGACAAAGGAGATGGTGGTGGATTTCCGCAGGTCTAAGCCCACTCTGCTACCAGTCCACATTGATGGGGTCAATGTGGAGGTGGTTAGCACCTACAAGTATCTGGGTCTCCACCTGGACAATAAACTGGACTGGTCAGCCAACACTGATGCACTCTACAAGAAAGGGCAGAGCAGGCTGTACTTCCTGAGGAGGCTGCGGTCCTTCAATGTGTGCAGTAAGCTCCTCAGGATGTTCTACCAGTCTGTTGTTGCCAGCGTCCTCTTCTATGCAGTAGTATGTTGGGGAGGAAGCACAAGGAAGAAGGATGCGGGGTGAATTGACAGGCTGGTAAGGAAAGCTAGCTCTGTAGTGGGAGCTGAACTGGAGTGCATCACTTCACTATCTGACAAAAGGACCCTGAACAAACTGATCAACATCTTGGACAATGAGTGTCACCCACTCCACAGCACTATTGTTAAGCAGAAGAGCCTGATCAGCTGGAGACTTCGCTCACTGCCTTGCACAACTGACAGACTGTGAAAGTAATTTGTCCCCAGGGCCATTGAACTGTTCAATGCCTCACTTAAGGGAAGAGGAGAGATGGACTTCTCTGCATAGTCTGTCTGCCTCTTCACCCCCTCCATGTTTGGATACTGTCTGTCCACTAGCCACTTTTACCACTGTCTTTATGCCTCACTGTTTGCGTGCTATATTAGCACATTAGCACATATGCATAACCCCCCCTCCATGCCACAGCCGAACTGTGGCCACACTTATACATTTTCTTTAAATAGTTAAATATATAGATATATAGACTTTACTTTACTTTATTTCTGCATTGTTGCACTGTTGGACTTACTCATTTGCACTATCACCGTTGCACTACCACCATGACACTCATTCACACAGAGCACCTTAGAGCACCTTACCATACCTTACTATGCACAGAGAATCACAGGCTCAGTCCCTGCCTCAGTCATTGCAAGCGCCTCTGATTGATTAATCACCACTATGTGGATACTGTTTTTAAGAATTGATTTAGATTAAGTGTTAGTTAGTATAATTTGTATTTTAGGATATTTAGCATATTCTTTATCTTCTACTGTCCTTATTGCTTAGTTGTGTTTTTATATTATATACTTTAATTACTCTTTCTGCTGTTAAAGAATGTGTTTGTGTTGTCTGTATGCTGCTGAGACCTTGAATTTCCCCTGGGGATCAATAAAGTATCTATCTATCTCTATCTATCTGTTTCTTGGTTAAGATGTTAGCCAATGAGTGGGCAAGGTGAGAGGTCACGAGAGGAGGAAAATGCGGTGTAAGGAGAATTCACGCTCTCTTTGGCTGTAGATGAGATCCCGGAAGATCACACTGGAGAACTGTAAAGTGATTAATGCTACTTTTCGTGCTTAGTGAACACTTAAAGGAGAATTCCGGTGTGATATTGACCTAAAGTGTGTTGAAACATGATACCGAGTGTGAACGTATGTCTCATAGCCCATCTCGGCTTGTCCCCTGTATTCCAAAATCTGGCGCTAGTTAGCCGATGCTACCAACAGCTTTTTCAATGGTGGTGCTTCGGCATCGGGCTAGCCATGCAAATAAGTCACTGTTTTACACCATTTACGAGGCTCAATGTATCTCCACACTTCATTGGTAGACTTCCGAGGGGCCCTGACATTTAAAAGCGAGACATTGAGAACTTTGAAAAAGCACTGGTAGTTTACTTACAAGGCGATTTATGCAGACAGTATCTTCCCGAAGTTTAGCGTTTGCAGCCATCTTGAATTTAGTCACGATAAGTTGAGCGGCGAAGTAAGAATGAACAGGTATGATAAGGGATCAGATTCCAAAAATAATTCGTGGAAATGCATGCATTCCAGTTGCTGCTACTATAAGAAACTGGAATCCATGCATTTCCACAGAATTATTTTTGGAATCGGCGAAGCGGCGGTCATATAGGTTTAGCCAGATTTTTTTTTTCTTTTTTTTTTTCGCATGTCCAAATTTCCGTCAAGGATTCCGGGACACTGAAAGACCGGGGTAAGCCGAAACTTGGTGGGCATGTAACTCCATATGGATAGCATGGAACCATCGTTTTTCGTTTTGATCTGTAGCCCCCCCGCTGGACTGCACCCCCCGAAAGGTTCGAGAACCGTAAGGTTTAGGAGGACCTTTCTTTTTTTTGGATGTTGATCTCAAGGGGCCATGTCAACCCATTCCATAACCACTCATTTCATGTATAGCGCCACCTAGTTAAACACAAAAAAGTAAAAATGAGGTGTTGTAATCGCAGGTATCTGTGACCTAACATAGTCAAAACGAAACGAAATTTGAAGTGTAGGATCATTATGACACCCTCTGAATGCACGCCAAGTTTCGTGGAATTCCGTTCATGGGGGGCCACACAATAAATTAATTTATGTTACTATACACCAACTGGCCTGTAGGTGGCCGGAGACAGTTTTCTGTGAATATCTCGAGAACCGTAGGGCCTAGGAGGTCCACCTTTTTTTTTGTATGTTGGTCTTAAGGGGGCATGTTAACCTATTCCATGAGCACACATGTGCATACCAGGGCTCCGAACCGGTTCAAGGAACGAAAACGAAAACCGAAAACGAACAGAATTTTACAGAATTTTACGAGGGCGGAAAGCGGAAGCGAAAACAAAATGGTCTTCAACTGTTCGGAACAGAAGCGTTATTCTGAAATCCACAAAACCCGGTAAAATTTTTTTTTTCGTTCTCTATATATTTTATAAAATTTCACAAAAGCATATCCTAAGTGTTCTACTCGTTTGATTGTAGGCGAACAGCCTAATAATTTGATTTCTGCAGTTTGAGAAAAAAAAACGAATAAATGGACCTTTGGTCCAAATGTGTATATTTTGTCTTGCTGTTGTAATGTAACCTATCCGTCTGCCACTTCGGATCTTAGGCCAGCTCGTAGTGTAGGCTACTGAAACTGATTTGGAAATTGTTTGTAGCCTGTGCATAATAGCCTATTTTGCCTGTCCGCCTTGTCGTTTTAAAAGTCGGGTTTGAAATGTTTTGCGCCAATTATAGCCTAATCTATGTAGAAGAGTTAAGCGGAAATTTGAGATAGGCCTTGTCAGCAACAGACAGGTTCGTTTATAAACAGGGTTGGAATTATAGCGCAAGCCTTTGAAGATCTCCATATGGATAAAACTTAGGCTACAACCAGGTAAGGAGTGTAGGCTATGGGATGGATAGCCCATCTGAATGTTTTTGGATGCCGCCTGTGATTTACAGTATTATTTTTGGGCATAGCTACGGTATAGGCTAAATCAAGGGGAAATAATGAGTATGTCTATTCTAAGGTAAAGTCCACAAAAATAGACTTGATAGGCCCGCCAAACACTACCAGAACTTTAAGAACGAACGATATTTTGCGTTCCGAATTGGTTCAGGACAGATATGTTGGTGGCGGAACGCATGCAAGAACGAAAACGTTAAACATAGGCCTACCTGAACCATTCGGAACGGAACGTTTGAAAAATAATTTCGTTTTCAAGCCCTGGCATAAACAGATACACACGCACACACATACATTCACAGTAATCATACGTATGACACATACTCACACAGTAGACATGTACGCTATGTACGCATGCATGCACATGGGTGTGGATAATGCAATTTAGTGAGACAGTTAGAATCATATAGGCCTTTCAGCGTGATTTATTTTTGTGGAAAAAATGTGCTGGACTGGGCGGCGGTCATATTTTGTACCGCTCTGCGGTACATCTTGTTTTTTCAATACTAAGTGAAGAATCTCGATTTCGATACTTTTGCAATTTTTTAAAATTGGATTTGGTTTGTGTGATTTGTGAAATCATTCACATCAGTGGCAATCATAGAATTTGATTGACCCTCCACACACACACACACACACACACATATAAAGTGATGGTTGTCATAAGTTTCTATTTCATATTTTGAAATTCCTATAAACTTTATATTGTTAATTATTTATAGTACTTTATGATCTGCATAATTACTAATAGCTAAACATATTTAGTAATTTGAATACATCACATTGATATTTAAACTATTAGGCTACCCTTGTCTTTAATATCATCACATTTGTGGTGTGTAGGCTAAAACGAATTGAGTGTCTGTCACTTTAAGTAGAACGTGAACGCAATTAGCATTCAGTCTCACGGTTTTAGGCTAGTGAAAAATAGTTTTCGCAAGTGCAAGGATATGTGGATTCAATTCATCATGTTTGCTATGTCATTAGATAAAATAAATGTTCAAAAAACTAACAAGTCAAAGAAAATCTTTCTGGGATGAGATCACAGAAGAGATGTCTGGTGTCTCTAAATGTTAATTTCTATGCACCGTAGTTTATCTTTTATTTATTTGCATTGTGCAGGCTACATTCACAAATACATTACCCTACATAAACAGTATATAGGAACAGGAAAATGTCTAGGATCCATAGTTTATTGCGACTGCAAGATTGGCAGCCCAATTAACAGTCAGTGATGGTGACTTCTATTCTGTGCTATAGCCTATGCGACTTTCCGTGCGGCACACCCTTATTCAACTTGACTCCTAACTTTGGTTGAAAGATTACAGAAGCTAGGTTTAGCTGTGACAATATCCTGGGTAATACCCTAACAGCTAATGTTCATTTACACAGTAAAATCCGCATTTGAAAGCCTGGTCACCAGTTGCCAGTTTGTATGGCTAGTTATTTTGCCTACTATTGCCTCACTATTTCCAACAGCGTTCAAAATGGCCCGGGTAACACCGTTACTTAAGAAAGCTTCTCTCAACCCTGCTCAAGTCGAGAACTACCGCCCTGTCTCACTACTGCCTTTCCTATCCAAAGGCATTGAGCGAGCAGTCTCCTAACAGGTCTCTGACTTCCTTTCACAGAACAACCTTCTGGATCCAAATCAGTCTGGGTTCAAAAGCGGCCACTCTACCGGCTTGGCTCTGCTGTCTGTAACAGAAGCCTTAAAGAAGCCAGGGCGACCGCTCGGTCATCAGTACTCATTCTGCTTGACTTATCGGCTGCCTTTGACATGGTTAATCACCATTATCCTTCTCTCTATACTTGCTGACATGGGAATCTCGGGCTGCTCTCTCCTGGTTTGAATCCTACCTCACAGGGCCTTTCGTTTAGCATTATCATGGCTTGGTCAGCTATCTGCACCTCACCATCTCACCACAGGGGTCCCCCAGGGCTCAGTGCTGGGCCCCCTCCTCTTTGCTATCTACACCACCTCCTTGGGACAGATTATCCGTTCGCACGGCTTCTCATACCAACACACAGCTCTATCTGTCCTTTCCACCTGACGACCCCCTGGTTTCAGCACGGATCTCAGATTGCCTTCAGACATAGCTACATGGATGAAGGCACACCACCTCCAGCTGAACCTCTCAAAGACTGAACTGCTGGTCATCCCAGCTAAACCTACCATACACCCCGACATCAACATCAAATTTGACTCCCTGTCTGTTTCACACCGACCAGGACTGCAAGAAATCTAGGAGTTGTTCTCGACAACCAACTAAACTTCTCAGATCATGTTGCCTCAGTCGGCCGGTCATGCCGTTTCGCACTCTACAACATACAGAAAATCAGGACTTACTTGACTCAAGATGCTACCCAACTTCTGGTTCAGGCAATAGTCATCTCACGACTCGACTACTGCAATGGCCTCCTGACAGGTCTCCCAGCCTGCGCAGTGAAACCACTTCAGATGATCCAGAACGCGGCGGCGGCGCCTGGTCTACAACCAACCCAAAGGGCACATGTTACCCGCTGCTCATCCAGCTACACTGGCTACCTATGGCGGCCCGCATCAAATTCAAGTCTCTAACGCTTGCCTACAAAGTAGTCTCGGTTCTGCTCCCACCTACTTGAATGCCCTCATACAGACTCACACTACCTCCAGACCGCTGCGATCCTCTGGCCGAGCGGCGTCTAGCTCTACCACCGGTGCGCTCAAGCCAATCCAAACTTTTCTCATCTGTTGTTCCTCGTTGGTGGAACACACTGCCAGTTCCTACAAGGGCAGGGACATCCTTTTCCACTTTCAAAAAACTCCTGAAGACCCAGCTCTTTAGAGAACATCTACTCTCATAGCAACACTTACAACAAGTCTTACTGATCCTAGCACTCACCAGCCGTTTTAAACTGACAAGTAACTGTTAAAATACAGCACTCACCGGCGACTTATTCTTACTGTACTCTAATGTGTTTTTTAAACTGTCCTAAAATTGTGAGAATTGTTCTAAAACTTACTGTTTACCATGTTGTTAGTCGCTTTGGTTAAAAAAGCGTCAGCCAAATGTAATGTAATGTAATGTAATGTAATGTAATACTTAGACTCTGCCTAATGAAAAAGCTTTGTATGTCCCCTTTCTTCTTCTTGGGTGGCTTAGCTGATCAACAAACCACAAAAAGGGGCAAACATGTACATGCTGAAGGGCAAAGGGAATATCAAAATGTTTTACTTTGGCCTTTTATGGGGTATGTATTGGCAGACAGCCATGGTAACTTACCATTGTCGTTGACACACCCGCTCGTTTGACTACCAGTGCAAAGTAGCCTGTGCTTTGATACTCTCCATGCGTGTAGCGTGCGTGTCAGATAACCCTTCCCCCTCGTATTTTTAGCCAATCAAATCTTGTACTGTCATGCTGGCTGTCGGAATGATCAGCAGCACAAATAAGTTCGCTAAAATATTGGTGGGGACAATTTTGTCATCTTAAAATTTTGATTAGGACTAGTCCTTAGCGTCCCACCCTAAATCTATGCCCATGTTGCTAGGACCTGCGTAACTGAGAACATTGGTAAATGTAAGGAAGATTCAACACCATGACTCTACTCCAGGAGTAGCAATCTAATATGAGTTTGACGTCACTGGTGAGTGACGAATTCATTTAATTGAGCAGGTTTATATACCTATCTGTCTGCATGAGCCACAGAATTCATACACCGGCAATTCCACACGACACAACTATTATCTACTATGGAATTACCCAGTAGGCATTTCACAGGAGGCCCCTAAGCAGTAAAAGAGAGTGGGAGAGAGAGAGAGAGAGATGTGTAAAAGAAAGAGGGGAAAATAAGGGAAGGGGAACCCATCCTAATTCAATCATCTCTCAGACTGCTAAGCTCATTCCTTCATTACTGTATGCAGAGGTATTACTCTGACTTCTGGACTGGATTCAACAATATATGAGAAATGAGACTGAGCCCATGTGGTCCATAAGCAGCCATAGTTTTAATATGTGAGTAATTCAGTGCACACATACACACACATACACACACCCACACACACACACAAAACTTATTAGAATTGTGCCATGGTTCTGCCATTCTGAAAAGAAGACTGTCACTCAGTGGGGTATGAAGACAGGAGATAGAAGAGAGAGAGTGGCCAATGAGTTTTCAGCTACTCTTCATCAGAACACTCTGTCCTCACAACAACAACAAACAAAATGGAGTTAATGTCACAATGACATTTCTGCAAGAAGCTCTGGCAGAGTGCATTTCTTTCGTCACTCTGTGGAAAATTTAAATGTTCTTGCATGTGAGTCTTCCTTTTGATCCCACATCTCATTTGCTGTGCTCATGCAGGGTGTTGCAGTGGGGCACGAGCAGGACACGGCGACATCGTTAAGCATTAGAATCACACGCCGTGATGCGCAGACCTGTTAACGTTAGTCTAATCCTACTGGCTGGCCCTTGCTGCAGAGTGCGCTGCCCCTTCTTCCACATGCGCTGGCGGGGGCGACTCTGTCAGGCATTTGTGCCAATTAGCTGCTTCGCACCCAGTACTCTTCGCACACTTTGCCACGTGTCAACAGCATTGGACCGCTGGGGGGTCAGTAGTATATTATCATGAACTATCTGTCAAAAATAAGCCCCGCTTGGATACATATCACAGGAGATGCATAGATTCAAACACCACACAGCCATCCATTAGTCAGAGACCAATTCATGACACTATTAACATCGACCATCCTTACTTTCAGTCAAATAATGTTACACATGGGCCAACCCCATCAGATAGGCCTACAGCGGTTGATGAGCCCTCATTGTACCC
>NC_063189.1:14412830-14570330 GCF_017589495.1 Alosa alosa
CATTCTTATTTTGGAACATGGATGTCTAGAAACAGGCTAAACTTGCTCCTAACAAGTCAGCAAAAGGATGAAAACAAGACAAATTTGCTTGAATCAAGATAAGAGATACCAATAATAAGAAATAATGTATTGTTTTTAGTATCTACATTAATGAAATATATACTAAAAACAAGACATTACTTCTTAATATAAATCTTGATTATAGAATTATAATCTTATTCTGATGTCTTTTTAATGCTTGATTCAAGCAACTTTGTCTTGTTTTCATCTTTGATTTGATGAGAAAGTTTAGCCTGTTTTCTAGACATCAATGTTCCACAATGATCTTCACACTGAAAATATGAATAAAATATGAACTAAATTAAGCTTGACTTAGTTATCCTTCTCCTCAGCAGCACCCCGACTCTGGAACTCACTCCCCCAATCTGTTTGTGACTCCCCCTCACTTTCCACATTCAAATCCCGTTTAAAAACATACCTCTTCTCGCAAGCCTACGACCTCCCCTACCCACAACCATAACCTGTGACTGTTATTGCTCATGTCTTGTCCTGGATTGTTCATTCCTCATTCCACTACGGCTCTTGTCTTTGCTGCTTGTACCATTATGATTTACTTTTTATTCATCAATTCATTGCTGCTCTTGTGTGTGTGTGTGTGTGTGTGTCTTAGTGTAGTCCGCATTGAAAGAGAAATAACCTTCCTGTAGGGAAGTAATTGTCTTGATCAAAACCAAAATTTATATTAAAGGAGAATTCCGGTGTGATATTGACCTAAAGTGTGTTGAAACATGATACCGAGTGTGAACGTATGTCTCATAGCTCACCTCGGCTTGTCCCCTGCACTCAGAAATCTGGCCCTAGTTAGCCAATGCTACCAACACAGTGTTTCGTTGTGGTGCCTCGGGCATCGGCCTAGCCATGCAAATAAATCACTGTTTTACACCATTTACGAGGCTCAAAGTAGCTCCATACTTCATTGGTAGACTTCCGAGGGCCTTGACATTTAAAACGAGACATAGAGAACTTTGAAAAAGCACTGGTAGTTTATTTACAAGACGATTTATACAAACAGTACCTTAAGGAATTTTACTGTTTGACGCCATCTTGAATTTAGTCACGATAAGTTGAGCAACGAGTGCTAACGAACAGGTATGATAAGGGATCAGATTCCAAAAATAATTCAGTGGAAATGCATGGATTCAGTTGCTTCCGTAGCAGCAACTGGAATCCATGCATTTTTACGGAATTATTTTTGGAATCTGATAGCTGGATAGCTGGAAGTTGACCAAATGGATATAGGCTGTTAGGCGTGAATAAAGTAGGCTACTTTGTTGCTCCAACCCTTCCAATGTTAATGGGGACGAATGTTGACATTTTCCGTATTTTGCGTGAGAAATCCGGGAAATCTCCCTTATTTTCATTGTTCAATGTTGACAGAGCTATGGAACGAAAGAGAAATTTATATGGCGACAGAAGACAACAATCAAACAAGCCACTTTTTTGCTGTTTTCATTAATACAAAAGATGGGTGACCCCCCCTCCTAGACAAAAATACAAAGCCACCCCCCATACAAAGCCACCCCCCCCCACATTGGACTTTCAGACCATATCACTGTTATGCTAATGCCCGCATACAGACAAAGGTAAAAGCGAACAAACCCGGTTAAGTAAGCAGGTAAAAGTGTGGCCTGAGGGAGCCTCGATGCTCTTCAAGACTGCTTTGACACAACAGACTGGGAAATGTTCAAGCAGGCAGCCACTTACAACAACCGGACAGACATAGAGGAGTATACAGACACTGTAACCTCTTACATCACCAAGTGCATCGATGATGTGACCCACACAAAAGACATCATCACTCGGGCTAACTGGAAGCCATGGCTGACAGGGGATGTCCTCAGGCTGCTGAGGGCCAGAGACAAAGCCTACAGAGCTGGGGATGAAGCTGGCATGAAAACAGCGAGAGCCAACCTGTCCCGTGGCATCAAGGAAGCAAAAAAGGAATACACTCACAAGATAACCACCCACTTCAAAGACAGCAGGAACTCACAAAGCCTATGGCAGGGCATTCAGGCCCTCACGGACTACAAGCCCGCGCCACAGAGCTGTGAGAGCAACATCCCTCTGCTCAACAACCTGAACCGCTTCTTTGCTCGCTTTGAAGCACAAAACAGCACCTGCCCACAGAAGACCCATCCCCTCTACATGAGCAGCCCCTGTGCCTCTCTGCCGACAGCTGAAGAGGACACTTGCTGCTATCAACACCCGTAAGGCAACAGGTCCAGACAACATCCCAGGTCGCGGCGCTGAAGGACTGCGCCGGGAGCTTAAGGATGTCTTCACAGATATCTTTTAACACTTCCCTGAAGCAAGCCATCGCCCCATCATGTTTCAAAGCTGCCACCATCATACCTGTACCAAAGAAAACTGCTCCATCCTGCTTCAATGACTACCGCCCTGTGGCACTGACACCCATCATCATGAAGTGCTTTGAGCGGCTTGTCATGTCACATATCAAAGCCATTCTCCCCCCCACCCTGGACCCCTTCCAGTTTGCATACCGAGCCAAGCCGTCTACAGAGGATGCAATCTGCTCTGCCTCCACCCAGCCCTCACCCACCTGGAAAAAAGACTCATATGTGAGATTGCTGTTTATAGACTTCAGTTCTGCATTCAACACCATAATACCACAACAACTCATCTGCAAACTTGACAAACTGGGACTCAGTACCTACCTCTGCAACTGGCTACTGGACTTCCTCTGTCAGAGGCCCCAAGTAGTAATGCGTGTTGGCAACAATACCTCAAGCAGCATCACACTGAGCACAGGGGCCCCCCCAAGGCTGCGTGCTCAGTCCGCTGTTCTTCACCCTGCTGACGATGACTGCACTGCAACCTACAGCAACAATCACATAGTGAAATTTGCTGACGACACAACTCTGGTGGGTCTCATCACCAAGGGCTTACGAGACTCAATACAGGTTGGAGGTCGACCATCTGACCACGTGGTGCAGGGACAACAACCTCCTGCTGAACGTCAGCAAGACCAAAGAGATTGTTGTTGACTTCGGAGAGGTCACACCCAACACCTGCCACTGACCATCGGCCCGGTGCTGTGGTGGAGAGAGCGAGCAGCACCAAATTCCTGGGGGTGCACATCAGTGAAGACCTCTCCTGGACCACCAACACTGCATCACTGGCTTAAGAGAGCTCAGCCGCCTGTACTTCCTCTGCGAAAAACTCAGGCGAGCAAGTGCTCCACCAGCCATCATGACCACATTCTACCGAGGCACCATTGAGAGCATCCTCTCCAGCTGTATCGCTGTGTGGGCGGAAGCTGCACTGAATACAACAGGAAAGCCCTGCAGCATAGTGAACACAGCTGGAAGGATCATTGGTGCTTCACTCCCCTCCCTGAAGGACATTTACACCACCCACCTCACCCATAGGGAGGCTGACCAAAATTGTGAGTGATGCAAGTCACCCCCTCACAATCTGTTTGATCTACTGCCCTCTGGGAAGAGGTACAGAAGCCTGCGCCCCAAGACTACCAGACTCACTAACAGCTTCATACACCAAGCTGTAAGGATGCTGAACTCTCTCCCTCCTCTCCCCATCCACCCTCAGCTACATAACATCCTGGACATTGGACCCACAATGGCCGCCTGCACTACTCCACCTGCACACTTGAACACTTGCACACTTGTACACTTTACAACTTGGTGTTGTTGTCCTGAAAACACAACACTTCTGCTGCTCTTACATAACTTGCACCACTATGCCACTTTCTTTATTACTTAGGTCAAACAGTATTTTATAGTATTTTACAGTATTTGCACTAGTATTTTATTGACTGTCTATGCACAATTTCAACAAAATTTTGCTGCTCTTATTTTTTCATTATTATTATATGTGCCCTCTTATTTACTTACTTTTTTGTTTACTTGAATGTTATGTTTGTCTGTGGACTTAAAATTGGTCAAATATGTCTTGTCTTCACCGTGGGATAGTGAGAAACGTAATTTCGATCTCTTTGTATGTCTGGAACATGTGAAGAAATTGACAATAAAGCTGACTTTGACTTTGACTTTGACTTTGAAAAAAAAGTTAGGTGACCCTCCCCTCAACAAAGAATAAAAAGACATGACCCTCCCCTATTTTCCTCCGGTGGCCACGTTTATAAATAACAAACAGTCCCTAAATAGTCATCTAGATGACTAGATATTTAATTAAGATGACTTTCATTTCCCATATCGCAGTCAGAGGACATATTCAACTGCACTGAGACCGCACAGTCACAGAGCCATACCCTTCAGAGAGTGTGTAAATCCATGCCATACACACTAGAGAGACATAGGTATCCTTCACATATCCCCTGACACACTTCTCCTGTCCTGTAAAGTCATGCCTCATCCATATCTGGGGTCCCACACACAAGGATCAACCTTCCCAGTGTGGTTCATACAACAGGCACACACTGGGCATGCCTTGGATGGCTCCATAGCAGCCAGTCTACTTCTTACACCATTTATAGTGAGAGGAGAGAATGGTCACCCCATTTGCCCTTGAATTTGGGCCTCTGAAGTACTAATTTGGGCCTCTGGGGTACCATTGGCTGTAGCCAAAGAGCCAGGTTAGGTGACTGCTGCCTCTATCTGCTACACATATCAATGTTGTTCTCCTTGCTGCATTATAGCTAATCATGACACTTCATTGGTGGAAGAGCCAACAATGTGCTTTTATCTTTCCCAAAATCCCAAACAGAAATGATGAAAAAAGCATGTCTAGTTGACTGTATAGTGAACAATAACACAAAATACATCTTACAGCTCCAGTCACTATAATATCTGGACCTTATAATTTGCAAATTGGTAAACATTTACAATATCCAATATGTCTGGAATTACAAGTAAAACTGTAAATAATGCTTTTTTACTTTAAAACATTGTCAAAAGTTGTAAATATTCCTGGAGTATTTTAGTGCTATGTAATCCTATGGATTTTTTTGCAGTGTAGCTCTGCCATACGAAAGAGTTAATTGAAACATTTAAAAAAAATGCTAAAAAGGGATTCAAATTGTTTTGCTCAAAGCCACTCTTGTGTGCGTAGGCCTACTACAGTGGTAGTATCATAGTCTCAGTGTTGACAGGGACATTAGAACTTGGCTTTTCCAAAGGTCTGTAATTGCTGCTGTTGCTGTTGTTGGTATATCTGATGCTAATTACCTTTGTTTTAATTATACCCTTCCTCAAACAGACGTGTAAAAAGATTCAGACAGCATCTACGCTTCGAGGGCAGTGTGCGAAAAAGGGGGGGGCTGGCTGTGTAAAATATTGTGTTGACTGTGTGTGTGTGCGTGTGATCATAAAATAACATGTCGAATGTAAGCTGCAAACTGTGTGTGTGTGCGTGTGTGTGTGTGTGTGTGTGTGATCATAAAATAACATGTCGATTGTAGGGTGCAAACTGTGTTATTACAAGCAGTATGTGGCGAGTCTATTAAAGGCATCATCACACATCACTCCTGCTTGCTTTGCCCGGCAGAGCAGTCTTTCATTATGCCAGAATTCACTGTATTTGATCAACAAACAGACGATTGTGTGTGTGTGTGTGTGTGTGTGTGTGTGTGAGAGAGAGAGTGTATGTGTGTGTGTGTTCAGGCCGATTTGTGATCATACAGATGATTGTGTGTAGGGCTTGAGAGAGTGTGTTTGTGCCTGTTCTTTTGCTTTTACGTCGCTGGAAACAGCTGGGGACACGCCAAGTGACGGTTCTCGGCAGGAGGGTGTGGAGGGAGTGTGCCTGTCTGTGATTTTATTCTTGCTTTAATTGGGAACAGTTTGTGTATGTATGAAGTGTGTGTGTGTGTGTGCGTGAGGGACCGTCAGTGTGTATTTTTCTCAACACTAATAGCGCCCAAGTGTTCATACCAAATCAAATTAGCCAAAGGAAACCTGTGTGTGATGGCAGTTGGTCAGGGAAAACGAGACCAAGGGAGAGTGAGCAAGTGAGAGTGCGAGATCTGACCGGAGAGAAATGAGGACAATAATAAGTGCAGCAGAAAAACATCACGCAGACAGAGAACAGTGCCCATGGTGACAGCTGGAAATCAATTTTTGAAAAATGGCTAGCTGCCTTCTCTGTTCCCCCTTGTTCTGGGTTCCACTTTTTCCCCTTGAAAATGTTCTTTGTTCCCTCTGGTTCTGAGTTATTCTTTTCTTTGAGAATTGTTCAGGCTCTGTTTCCCCTACTACCAGATTATGTGTTCTCTTTCCCCCATTGGCCTTTGCAAGGTACACCCCCCCCCCCTTCAAGTGGCTGCCCCTGGACCTTCACACAGCAGCTGACGTTAGAATGGGTCACACTGCACATACCCTCATTACTGAGGCTGGTGGCTCTGACATCTGGCTACTGTGCACCGCTCTTGCAGTAACAGTGTGACAGATTGAGCTGGCTGGCTGAGTGAGCTGCCATCTTAATAAATCCATCAGGTCACTGACTGGAGGATCCTCACCACCAGGGGAGGGGCAAGAGATAAAAATTTAGCGTTGGGTGTGGAGGTGTTGTTGGTGGTGTTGGGGTTGGGTAGCTGGGGGGACTATTTGGATATGTGAGTGACTTGCTTTTACAGTGTCTCATAAAGATCATCATATTAAGAATTTATATATAAAAAAAAAAACATGTTTAATGTTGGCAAGTTAGGCAATGGCAAACTAGAATGGCAATGGCAAACTAGAATGCAGTAGGCCTACACACGCCAAACTAGGATGCAGTAGGCCTACACACGCCAAACTAGAATGCAGTAGGCCTACACACAACAAAAAATGAGCAGGGATAGGAGTAATAGAGGAACTGTCATGTTTAATGTCTCATCATGGAGATGATCAAATTAACAGTAATCCTTCCCCTACTCTGAACTGCCTAAATAAGACATTGTCTAAAAATTGAAAGCGTAATGCGTGGGTGTATCTGTCTGTGTGAGTGCATAAATAACATGTATGTGAAACTGCAGGCCTCTTATGAATATTATTAATGGAATGTGTTTTATGAAGGCAATTTGTGGTGTGATTGACTTTAGCCCACTGATTGCGTTAGTTGTCCGTTATTCTCTGCTGCCCCCTCCTCCTTCCCCTTCTAACCTTTGTGCGTAAGACCTTCTCAGCAGCAAGCACACTCCCCACAGAGTAGGCTAATGGTGTGATCCAGAGCCATATAAAGGTAGAGTTGCGACAACTCCATTGACGCTAATGTTCCATTTTTTCCAACAATGGCAGCTAATGGAAGCCTCAAGACGTACCTGGAAGTTAAGTAAGGGATAATGTATTGTCCGCCGGTAATTATCAGAAAATAAGTCCCGACAGGGAGAACAGAACCCCGACGCGCAGCGGAACATGCTTATTACATGGCTACTTGCCAAAACGAGAAAAGAAACCTAACACAATGAATCTTTAAAAATGATTTTGCTACTGTTTCGTGTCTTCCGCTGTCAAAATAAATAGTTCGCCACACAGATAGATAGGTGTTGCGTGGCAACGTCTTACTAGCTTACTTTCCCTTTCAATGAAATTCCATTGCAATAAGCGAACGGAATTCTTGCAGAGGGATATGAAAGACGTTAATCAACCCGTTGCCATTGACAGCGGTGATTATATACTTTGCCGGTGATTTATATAGATTTAACATAGGCCCGAACGTTGGGAAGGCCCATTCATGTGAATGGAACTTTCTGCAGCACTCTGAAGAGCCCTGTAATAACAATTAATAATAGCAGCAGTGCAGTTACAACAGTAGGCTATAGACTGTTTGTAGCCAACATTTGACAATATGCTCTCTGACTCATTGTGTTGTGATGTACATAAATGCAAACCAGAACGCATATAGGTCGGTCTTACAAGGAAGTGACATCATTTCACAAGTATGGGTTGTTACAAGCCATCACATGGACACTTGGATCACAGGACACCATGTGATTGACTTGACGTGCATATGAGCGATAGAAAACCGGTTGACGCAAATGAAGGCTAACAAATACTCTGATTTTCCCCTCCTTGAGCGCTCGTATAGCGCATATCAGGATTCCGCACTCTGAAGATGAATTCAAACCTTTATGTTACTCCTGTCCAAGTAGCCTACATTAGGGCTGGGACAACGTCGACGTGTCGATGACGCCGACGGCCTTAAAACGCCGGCGCAAAATATGAGCGTCGATTCGTCAAGCATAACATGTGCTGCTAAATATTTTTAATTTTACAACTTCAGTGTTTTCCATACGTTGACTAATCTGTGGCTGGGCACCACAAAATCAAAACCGGCCACCACACATTGATGTTCTATGTTGTAGTCCTACTATTTAAATTAAAGATAAGATAATTTAATTGAGCTGCACTTTTTACTCACACAGCCTTTCCTCGCCCCGCCCGCTCTCTCTCATAACGAGCCTGCTGCTCCTCCTCTGCATGTGATTTAACAAATTATTCACGATTGTTGAAGGATTGTTGTTGCCACATAGAAGCACTGCATATAACACAGTGGGCTAAATTGCTATTAAATCCGCTTAGCATCGTGACTGTGCTGCGCAAATTTGTTCAAAACTACAGCATTAAAGTTAAGGTAAACTCTGCTAAGGTCTTATCACAACACAGTACATTGAGGAGACTAAACTAAGTTAAAGGAATTATCCGGAGTAAAATGCACTTTAGATCAATTTACGGATGATTGGGAGTACATACGTTGAGTTGACATCAAAATCATGTCATTCAGATGTGTTTTGAGAAAGTTCGATTTTACCGTTTTTAGTCAGAACTCATTAGCGTGGAAGTGAGAAGGGCATATTATTTCGCCGCTACAAAACGCTATTTTTATGTCTCTTCTACAGTTCTAAACAACATTACACTTACGTGGTAGTGAGTAGAGGGTCCCTAAAGTTAAACCGAAGTATCCCGAGGTCTTTATGTGGTCAGATAGAGAGTCCAGAATGAATTTCATCAAGCCAGTACCTTTCCGGAAATGTTGCCATCTTTGCTGCCATCTTTAGGGAAAAGTCCGTAGGAGTCGATTGCCAAGTGTGTGAGTAACACGCTCTGGAAATTCACAATTTCGTCGCCGTTTAAAAAAAAAACAAAAAACATAGTCCAGTATTTCTTTTGAAATTGAAATGAAGTTGTATGGACATATGGACTATGTTTTTTTTTTTTTTTAAACGGCGACGAAATTGTGAATTTCCAGAGCCTGTTACTCACCAGAAAAGATCAGACGGTCCACAAACGGGAGGATTTTCAGTGATAATACCATTTCCTTCCTCATCGATAAGAGCATTCCATGCAAAATAATGCTGCGTTGCAGGTGTAACTTTAGATGAACTTGTGGCTGCTTAAGTTGGTATGGGCAGGAAATAGTTATATTTTGATAAGATGCAAATAATTTTACCCATGCCACATGTTACAGGTCAAAGGGGAAAAGTCCTAGTCAAGTTTCGAGTCAGTAGCATGGAAGTCCAAGTCGAGTTGTAAGTCAAATTCTAATTTTGTCAAGTTGAGTCTGAAATCATTAAAATCGTGACTAAAATCTGACTCAAGTCCAAGTCATGTGACTCGAGTCCACACTTCTGATACAGATATACATCAGCTCAACAATCAACACAACCCTCGCCACACCAGAATGAACGAATCGTAGCTCACACTGTTCAGCATGAAAGTAACACGCAGAGATTTTCTGATCATACACACAATGAAAAATAATGAACCTGATTAAATTTGAAATGAGATTAATAATGTAATATTTGACAGAGGATTAGCATGCAGGTGTGTGCCAAAAACAGAAGCTTTTTGCAGTGGCAAACCAAAATCCTCACCAAGGAAACAGTCCCTCTCTCTCTTGGAGTTCAGAGCTGGCCTCTCTGAGGAGGGTTTGACTCATGTGGAACCGCTGGGTTGCTATCAGGCGTTACCATGGCATTGTGTTATATCGCCACGCTGACGTGAATGTGGATACGTGGGTATATTTTGGTTGCCTCCAGCTGTGCCAACACATGCCCACAGAGGAGGGAGAGGGAGGGAATGAGATAGCGAGAGAGAGAGATGGTTGGTGGCACAGTGGCGCTTGGCAACAGACCATCACCCAAGCACTCCCAATCCCCCCGAAGCCTATCAGTGAAGTCCCTTAGATCTTGTAATCTTGCTCTCACACACATACTTGCAGGTGTGCACACACACAGACACTCACATATGCAGGTACACACACACACATGCAGGTATGCATACACACACACACACACACACACACACACATTAAAACATAATATTTTCAGATTTGCAAATAAATACACACACATGGATGTAAATACATGCAGGTACACAGCCAAACACAAACACAATTTTGCAGGCAAGCACACACTCACGGACATGCAGGTATGCACTCATGACCACACATTCAGTGTGCTCACACCCCACACACTGACAGGTGCCTTATACTGCAGATACGCCGATACTGGTGATTCAGCAGCTTTAACATTTACATATAAGCAGATTTAAAAAAAAAAACACATATTCAGAGTTAGACAAATAAAATAAATACAGGAATATCTCTGGGCTCTCCTCCCCAGGACAGGACGTTATTTTATCAATATGTCTCAATATCCATCAGAACATGTGCCCTGGCTCAGAAGAAAAGTATATACCGTAAAACTCCAAATAATAGCCAAATCGACAAACTGCATCGGCTAGTATTAGAGACAGGCGTCTATGAGAGACAGGCCTTTAATTCCCTTTACACAAAACTTTTCCTCTGCAAAGATGTAAAATATTATCGAATTAATTATTTCAGACACACTGAATGTCTACCCATATGACTAGGCTATCCGATGACAATTACGGATAATCATTCATTTAGTGCTGAAATGTTGTTCATTGATTGAGATAAGATCCAAATAGCGGGGATAGCCAGAACAGATGAAAGACGTTTTAATCAAACGTAATTTACAAAGAGATCGTATCACACTGAAAGCTCATATTTTGTCACTAGCAACCTAGCCTATCTGTCAAATACAGTTGCATTATCAGCCCTGACCAAAACCGTTCAGGAATTATTTATGCAAAAGTGGAACGTGCATAATGTTTAATTCTCCCTCCTTTTCCTCACGAATGAAACAGCAGGAGAGAGCATGAACCATATTATATATCATGACCTTCGCATGCGCAGTCTGCGCCATACTGGCTTAAGCCCAATTCACACCAAAGATTCGCGACGAGATGAGCTGCAACATTCTATAAACCAGCAACTTGATGCAACATTCTAAAACCTTGCAACTGTGACTAGACATGGTGAATGCTTTGTGACGGCTTGCAACGACGTGCAACATCTAATTCACACCGTTGCAACTCCTTTCTGCAACGGGCTTTAAACAGATGATCTGATAGGTTTTAGAAGATTAAATAC
This sequence comes from Alosa alosa, assembly GCF_017589495.1. Classification (NCBI taxonomy): domain Eukaryota; kingdom Metazoa; phylum Chordata; class Actinopteri; order Clupeiformes; family Clupeidae; genus Alosa; species Alosa alosa. Next base: position 14,424,264 of record NC_063189.1, read on the forward strand.
AACCCGAAACTAAAAAACAGACCAGGCCTGTATTTGAGACCGGCCTTTAACCCAAACCTATAGCCACACCAGGCGTTTAAAAGAGACAGGCGTTTATTTGGCGCTCAGCTATTATTTGAAGTTTTACGGTAGTTGGAAACTAGTATGTAGCGCCGGCCAGGTAAAGACTTTGTTTTGAAGGACGCTATCAGTAATAGATATACCCTCTGCTATTCACACTATTCTAACAGGGTAATTAGTAGCTGTGCAGCCAGATAATCAAGGGTAACATCCAGGCCTCTGTGAAAAATTGGATTTTTTTAGGTTGAGAGAGCAAGTTAATAGTAGAATGACAATTTTCTTATCGGCTACTCTGAATAGGGAAATTAATTTTTTTATTTTACTGTCTATAGGAAAAAATGAGCGGCTCTGGAAGCAGTTGGACCCGGAATAAGTATTACGTAACATATTTTACGGCACATTATTGCATCACGTCTTAACCACTGGATTAATTTTTTTCATCTGTAAAGTTAAGTTAAAGTTATTGATTTTCCTCAAAATCTTCAGTTTCCAATGTATCAATATACAATAAAATCTGCGTGTGTATAGTAAGTATAAGCATAAGTATAAGTATCTATACTCTTTTGATCCCGTGAGGGAAATTTGGTCTCTACATTTATCCCAACCTGTGAATTAGTTAAACACACTGAGCACACAGTGAACACACAGTGAGGTGAAGCACACACTAATCCCGGCGCAGTGAGCTGCACAGTGAGTGAACAGCGGCGCTCGGGTAGCAGTGAGAGGTTAGGTGCCTTGCTCAAGGGCACTTCAGCCGTTCCTACTGGTCGGAGTTCGAACCGGCAACCCTCCGGTTAGTCCTAAGCGCTAACCAGTAGGCCACGGCTGCCCCCGTGTGTGCGTGCGTGCGTGTGTGTGTGTTGATGGATGTATAATTTCAGTGGTTGGACCAACTGCAGTGTCCTGTGACCTCTGTGATTCAGTCTATAAATATATTTTTTTTTTTTGGCCCACCACCACCTCCTCTCTTCGGAGGACAACTTTATTTTTAATTAAGTAATATATTTTTCAAATGCAAATACAATTTGTCCTACCTCAACCATTTATCTAACCCTGGAATCATATAGCACCACGTGAAGTGAAACATCAGACACATGAAACGCAAGTGAGACGGAGAGATAGACAGACAGATAGATAGACAGACAGATAGACAGACAGACAGACACACAGACAGACAGTGGGACAGGACGATGACAGAACTGACAGGACGGGACTCAGTTGTTTGTAATTGAGTAGAAAGGTCTGTGAGTGGTCATGATCGGGTTATGGGAAAAGGCTTTGGTAACATGCTATGTTTGGGTGTTGTTAGTGTGTGTCTATATATGTAGAGTGGTGAATGTAGGGGGGAAAGGAGGAAATAAAGTTAAATAAAGGATCAACCAATCAATCAAATAAACAAACCAGGGTTCTTGCAGGTTTCAATAAGTCAAATTTAAGACCTTTTTAAGACATTTTAAGACCATAAAGATTGAAATTTAAGACCTACACGAATAATCAAATCAAAGAAATTCTGAAAAAATCATTGAAAAGTCGTTGAAAAAGCATTAATTTAATTTACAGATAAAGCAATCAAACTAGTAACCTTCCACACCCAACGTCTACAACCCAACTGATTTTTACATTGCTCACTTGTAGTATACTCAAGGAAAAATATCCGTGTCACATACCAAATGCCCTAAACCTTAAGCCCAAAATGAAAATAATCTAAAACAAACAAATAGAAATAGATTTCAGCAAGGAAGTCAAAAGTTGAAACTGGGTGTGAAAGTGTGTTTTGGGTGGACATTCTGCACTTGTGTGTGTGCGTGTGTGTGTGTCTACCTCAACCATTTATCTAACCCTGGAATCATATAGCACCACGTGAAGTGAAACATCAGACACATGAAGCGCCAAATTGAGGCGGAGAGATAGACAGACAGATAGATAGACAGACAGATAGACAGACAGACAGACACACAGACAGACAGTGGGACAGGACGATGACAGAACTGACAGGACGGGACTCAGTTGTTTTGTAATGAGTAGAAAGGTCTGTGAGTGGTCATGATCGGGTTATGGGAAAAGGCTTTGGTAACATGCTATGTTTGGGTGTTGTTAGTGTGTGTCTATATATGTAGAGTGGTGAATGTAGGGGGAAAGGAGGAAATAAAGTTAAATAAAGGATCAACCAATCAATCAAATAAACAAACCAGGGTTCTTGCAGGTTTCAATAAGTCAAATTTAAAGACCTTTTTTAAGACATTTTAAGACCATAAAGATTGAAATTTAAGACCTACAGAATAATCAAATCAAAGAAATTCTGAAAAATCATTGAAAAGTCGTTGAAAAAGCATTAATTTAATTTACAGATAAAGCAATCAAACTAGTAACCTTCCACCCAACGTCTACAACCCAACTGATTTTTTACATTGCTCACTTGTAGTATACTCAAGGAAAAATATCCGTGTCACATACCAAATGCCCTAAACCTTAAGCCCAAAATGAAAATAATCTAAAACAAACAAATAGAAATAGATTTCAGCAAGGAAGTCAAAAGTTGAAACTGGGTGTGAAAGTGTGTTTTGGGTGGACATTCTGCACTTGTGTGTGTGCGTGTGTGTGTGTGTGTGTTTGCATGAGAATGTGTGGGGTGGGGTATGTGTATGAGCCTTGTCAAGGACGTCGTTAGGCTTACAGTATTTTGGGGGAGCTGAAACCACCCAAAGATGATCAAAAGCCCTCCTAAAAATATATAGTATTAATATGCGTCCAAATTCACTTAAATTATTCTCTGTTGAATTGCTCACGGAGTACTTATCTCGCACAAGTCGCACAGACGTCACTTGAAAGAGCGAAACCGGAGCTTTCAAATGATGTTAGCGGCTAGTGCTGATAAGCAGTTTGCATTTTGCGGCTAGCTTATGTTTCTCTGCATGCTCTGGCTTGCGACTCGCTGTGATCTAGCCCAGGGGTTCCCAAACTTTTCGACAAGGTCCCCCAAATACCACTAGGTTCTGGCCAAGGACACCCTTGACGTGTTAAACCCATCGACAATACTAAGGCAAATGTAAAATACATTAAGCAATCCTAATAATTATTTTAGCCACAAGCACTTCGCAATGGAGAATACAGTGTGTAAAATTGGAGTTTTCTGCTATATGAGAGCTATCACTCTACTATTATTCCCAGTCATTATAAAGTTCAGATATGCACCAAATTATTATAATGACATTGTATAACAACTCTCATAGTAATAGGTATATTTCAAATGTATTTATTTGTTGCTTTTATGTTGCACCCCCTTGCGGCCCCCACTTTGAAAACCACTTATCTAGCCAGTGTTGCCACAGTTACCTTGAAAAAGTAATCTGATTACTCCTTTAAAAAGTAACTTAGTTACTTTTAAAATCAAGTAATCAGTAAAGTAACTTCAATAATGTCTAGTCAGTACACCAAATAAGGAAGGCCTATAGATAGAAATTGTGATGATAGAATATGTAGATTTTGGTAGTTTGGGCTTTTCATCTTCAAAAAGAGAACAAACGGGAGAGCGTGGTGTTTGCAAAGAAAAGGCTTTTCATGTAGCCTTGGCAACTAGCCATCTAGTATAGGCCTGAATAATAGCAAATTAAATGACACTTATTAAACTCACTTCAACAAGTCTTTTGAAGCCATGGGCAATGCTACAAACAGTGCAGTGTGCAAGACTATCATTATGTTTTACTCTTATGTGAAATGGGTCTTAAATGTTCCTTTATGGGGGCCATTGACTCTGCCATGACACTCCTGTTCCTAGATACACTGAACTGATTAATTTAGTTCAGGAGAAAAAAGATAAAAGCCCACCTACACTGAAAATCGATTGGTTGATTTAGTAAAACAGGCCAGGATGCTTTCTGTCTTGGATGTGCTTCAGGCACACACGCACCACCCCTCTCTCTCTCCCTCTCCGTTGTGTGCGCGCTAAACTCAGATGCACACGCGATTTGAATTCCCGATCTGGCTTGCGCGCTCTTGTTCGTTCTAGATTCCGGGAGATTTTATCTAATTTGCGGGCGTCAGGAAGCCGCTATCGGGAGACTCCCAGAACTTCGGGAGACTTGGGATGTCTAGCTAGACAGCACTTTGTCACCAGCACAGAGTGTACAACGTACCATAATGTTATCATGTTTAGCGGACACAAACTCAAAATAATGACTGTATAGCTAAAATGTGCATCTCTCTCCTCCCTCTATTGTTGTTTATGTTTGTGTTGCTGCGTGGTATTACACGTGAGTCATCATGCTAAAAACGTGAGCGTTAACCCCCGAGACAAGAAAAAAAGCAAAGAATATATATTTTACTAAGGTAGGCTAAATGACAAAAATAGTAGGCCTAACGCACAGTGACTTGGATAAGTAACTTTAATCTGATTGCTAGAAATTAGGGGTTTGCACCGACGTCACGTTCTGGCCGGTAACTATGGTAACCCAGCACGCGCGGCCATATTGGCGATACTCAGTGAATGAAATACAATGGAGTATTATGCACTTTGGATATCTTACGTGATTGTAGCCGTGTCTAAACAACAGAAAAGCTCATCAAAATGCGTCTAAGATGCAAAGACATATAGGGCAGGACTTGGACCACAAGAAAAGGCGCGATATTTCGAGAAATTACGGATTATTGGCAGCGCAGATCCATATGAGTTGGGTGAGGGAGACGAAGTACCAAGTTCAACCACAAGCGCCCCCGTTCCTCTGATAACTTCTGGCATTATTGTCCCTTCTCCCTGGTTTTTTAATAACTTTTGGAAGTCGATACCTACACCAGATGTTTTTCTCAGTCTGACCTATTGGTACAACCTAAAACACGGCAATAATTAACCATTTTCCTTGACGATGTTAGGGATTACTTCAGTGCCTAATGCTTTCTAATGAGGCGAGTATCTCCACTATGGCGATGTCCAGATCTGATGACACGCCGTGCAAACCCCTAATAGTAGCGTGTTAGACTCGTTACCGAAAAAAGTGGTCAAAATAGAGAAACAAGGATACAAGGATACAAGGATACAAGGAAGTTTATTGTCACATGCATATAGTTACTGGAAGTAAGAAATGCAGTGAAATTATGTCTGGTGTCAGCCTATTTGTGCATTAATGGGGGGGAAAAGTGCAGTAGAAGAGGGGTTTAGTAGAAACGCAGCATCACTGGATCTAGCCATGTCTCGTTGAAAGTAGACTTTCCAATTTTCCACACATAGCCGAACTTTAACAAATTCTGAGGAGACGCAGACGTATTTTGCGGGCAGGTATTGCATTTATCACAGGATTTGTAGATTTATCACTGCGTAGGCTAGGTACCAACACCAATATCCCCCAGAAAGAACTATAACACACTGAACCAATGTTCTGAGCATTCTGCTGGTTTTGGTACAATGGTAGCAAAGACGCTAGAGCTCTGCTTTGCAAGCTACGACTCAATACTTTTTTGCTACTTTGTAATAACTTTCTACGGCCAGCGTTTCTGGAAATGAACGATGGTGAAATATTTTTTAGACCTGACTAAATTAATTCTAAGACCTCGGAATGAAAATCTGGCCGTTTTTAAGACGTTTTAAGGCCTTACATTTAAAGTTCTGAATTTTAGGCTTTTTAAGACTTTTTAAGACCCTGCGGGAACCCTGACAAACAGATAAAGACAGAGAGGGAACCAAGGAAGGTCTATAGATATAAATATTTCTACTCAAGGAGACAGTTTTTCAATTGAACCGCTGTCCAGTGTGTGAGTGTATGTGTGAGTCTGTGTGTGTGTGTGTGAGTAGAGTATGACGGTGAGTCTGTGTGTGTGTGTGTGTGAGTAGAGTATGACGGTGAGTCTGTGTGTGTGTGTGTGAGTAGAGTATGACGGTGAGTGAATGGATGTAATTAGGTTTTATTTGTGATGCCTCCTTCTGCCTAACTCCTTGATTTTATTTGTGTTTGCTTAGGCCACAACGTTAATCCCTTCACATCTTGACACACACACACATGTTTGGAGCAGTAGATCAGACGCAATCAACGGCTTCCACAAGTGCTGCTGCTGGTTTGAGTGATGGGTTTAAAATGAGCACCTGTGACAAGTGGACATGTTGTGCACAGGTTAAAACCTTTCTAATGAATTCCACTGACCTCCTGGGAGCCTTCCTCAAATACTGTCTTAATCAAGCTCATGCACACACGCGCCGACGAATCAATCCTTTTAAATGTCAGGCGACAAAAGAGCCAAACCACCATTAAAGCATCTTGATGCCAGAGAACGAGAGAGAGAGAAAGAGAGAGGGAAAGAGAGAGTAAGAGTGAAAGAGAGAGAGAGAGGAAAGAAAAGAAAGAAAGAGGGAGGAAGGGAGATTGGCTAATGGAGAGAGAGAGAGAGAGAAAGAGAGATCAATTGGCCATTGTAAAGCGACCTTGGGTACCATGAAAGGCGCAATATAAGTCCAAGTTATTATTATTATTTCTGGTGAAAGAAGCACTCAGGAGTCCATTGCACTCCTGAATGGCAGAACCAGGCGCTATTGCCAGCGTCTGTTGCCACAGTCAATTACCACAACAAAAAAATCCCACACAGATTTATTGATGAGCAAGTGCAGAGCTTCATGCCTCTTCTCTTTACTCAAAGAGGAGCAAAGAGGATGAAAGAAAATGTAATCCAGAACATGTTTTTAGTATTTTCTCACTCACTCACTCTCTCTTACTCTCTCTTACTCTCTCTCTCACACACAGACACACACACGCAGGGACGCATGTGCGTACACACACACACATTTCTCTCTCTCTCTCGCTCACACACACACAGACATACACATTTTTTTCCTCACACCTCTCTCTCCTGTATTCTTCTCTCTCGCCTTTCCCCTTCTGTCTGTCTCCATACCTTTAGCTGGAAGGGCTTGCAGTGACAGTCTGAATTCTTCTGCCTTATCTGTTAGTTGCGAGTTGAGAGACTACAAAGATTCACAGAGATTTGCATTGTCTTCTGAAAGAAATGACTGTAACCATTAGTAATAGAAATATGAAATGAAATGACTTCCAGTAGATAGAAAAGATAAACCGTGTGTGTGTGTGTGTGTGAGAGAGAGAGATAGAGACAGACAGGCAGAAAGGGAATTCCTGTGGAAGGGGGTTATAATGTTCTTTATTACATACACCTCTAATGAGGACTGATGGGTCATAAGTGGCTTTTAGCACTCGTGCATGCGCGCGCACACACACACACTTACTCACTCACTCACTCACTCACACACACACACACACACACACACACACACACACACACACACACACACACACAAGCACAAACTCAATAGATTCACCACTGCCATCATGAACCAGTCAGCCCCAGTCACAGTCTCATTCAGTCATGGTGCTGGTGCTGGGTGAAGAGTGCATTAGAGAGACAAGTAGGGGGTGACCAACATAATATAGCAGCAATAACTGCGCCGCAGGAGCCCATCTGACTGCGTATAGATGACAGCTAGCAGGGGTGAGTGGGATCTGGTGTCCATATGGAAGGACAGTTGAAACATTAGCACTGGCCAGAACAGCTGAAGTGGTCTCTTACAGGGTTCATCAGGAGTTCCTCAGAAAAGTGGCTTTCCAAATAAAACCTCTTTTTATATACCCTTCTGAGAAGACACAAGGGGCCTCTAATTTAAATGACAGGCAGACAAACAAGTCTTTTTTTTAATCAAGCTGATTTTTTAGTAATAAATACTATGAGAAAGACCCTCTGCATAAGCATCAGTTGGTCAGTTGCCATTTGAATTAGGGCCCAGAGTCTAAAAAGAGACTTCTCAAAGTTATCAAACAGCTGTAGAGCTGTGACTTCAGAGGCGATACTGGGGATTCCACACAGAATCATTTCTCAGAGGACTTGAAGTGAAATGCTATTCAGAAATACTATTCTTTTTTTTCAAAACTGCTCCACTTTTTTACTTTTACTCTATGAATAAAACATGAAAGAAAAATAGCAACTTAACCCATAACCAGAAAATCTGATCTTTCTCTGGGCAAAGATGGCAGCTGAATTCTGATCCATGGTAAACAACATGGTTCCTAGAAGTGGCTCCTGAAGAAATATCTTGCTCTGCCTATGTATAATCTTTGATACAACACAACAACTCCTTCACACAACAACAGACGCACCAGTAAAGGCTTCTACATACCTGACGCACCCGACCGGTAGCGCGACAATGTGACGTCAAAATGACGTAGATCTCTCTGGCGCGCCAGGGTTTTGGCCGTGTAGCACACGGTAGGGCACCACCAGAGCCCGTCTACGGAGAGCCTGGCCACTCCGTATTAAGTCCCATTGTACCGAATTTTGGATGCAGTTCCACCAGAGTTCCACTGGGGGCGATCGCCATGAGTGCAGAATGAATGTGAGTCAATGGAGCTAGACAGCTAAATTTGTCTCTTTCACCTGATTGTCGTTGACAAATCTCAGATTTGATTGTAGTTTGTATAACTTCAACATGGGTTATAGGTCAAAAGTTGAATGAACGAGTACTTATGTCCTTTTGTTTTCTTACAGGTTGGGTCGTTGTTTCACATAACACGCTAGCATTGTGCTAATGAATGACATCATTGACACATTTGAAAGGCTTTTTAGAACAATTAAGTGACTTTAAAAAATATAATACTCAACCAAGTGTATTTTCTTTGCCTCCCCTTTCGAATGCAATACTCAAATTACTTGAAAAAAATTATATCCCAAGAAAAGTGGCTTTTTTGAGGGGTACAGCTCCATAGACCTCCATGCATTCTGCACTCGTGGACGAGCGCCCTCATGTGAAACCACAGAAGGAACTACAACCAGTTCAGAAACCGGAAGTTTTCCGAGAGTGGCAGTTCTCCCCTTATTAGACATTCTCTGGCACCACTAGCGCGACAAGGCGGAAACAGGAAGATGGACTAGTTCGAGGGCAAGCGAGAGTTGCAGTGTTTTGTTACAGTCGTGAATTTTTAATAGTTTGCTGGATAAGTTAACAAAGTTACCAGCGAGAGTTGCAACACATGGAATTAAGAGGAAAGAATAGAAACAATTTATTTTCAAACAAAGGATATCTATTAAGGCCTGAACAAAATCTCTTTCCACTTCAGGAAATTACACAAACTCAGCCAGCTGCTAGCTAGCTAGCCAGCTAACTAAACTGTTTAAATTATTAAAATTTCCCTCGGGATGACTAAAGTATCTATCTATATATATCCATCTATCTATCTATCTATCTACCTGTGCGCACACCTTGGAAACTAGATGATAATGATGGTGGTGGTTGTGAATAGTAGCAACCAAAGTCTGAAGCACCATCATCACAGAAGCTAGCTACTAGTGTTTCTTACTGCAGCTTCTTCTGCTGTGTAACGTAGTTAGCGTTAATCTTTTCACAACAGCGACACCTCTGTTCAGGAGAATATTGCAACTAGTGTTGCAACCACCACGCGCGAGTATAAATGGTTACGGCGCTTCTGTGACGTCACATTGTCGTGCTACAGGTCGGGTGCGTCGAGTATGTGGCGCACTTAAGGCAGATGCAGCAGTCATGCTGTGTACTGACTCCAGGTTCTGGGAATGGGCCGTTGGTGGTGATAACAAAGATGATGATGATGACGGTGATGGTGCTGTTTTGAGGCTGATGACATGGGCCATTAGGGGTCGTGGGCATGATGGCGTGGGCAGTGCCCAGATGGCAAAGCCGGCTAGAGCTCTCCACCGGGCGTCATGTCGCAGCCTCCCAGCAGATGTGTAATTAGTCCCAGAGCCAGACGTTTGGTCGAGTTGCTCTGGAGAGAGACCTGTTGCAGATGGTCCGTGTGTGTGGAGAGAGAAGTTAATTAGCCTCCACGCTTTGAAGCTGAAAATGCCACCAACAGCCCACTAGTTTCTCTCTCGCTGTGGGCTGTGGCCACACTGTGTGTGTGTGTGTATGCCTGTATAGAAAGATGCTCCACCACTCTTATCACAGAACGTGAGAGTGTGTGTGTGTGTGTGTGTGTGTTGGCGAGAGAGTGTGAGTATGTGTGTGTGTGTAAGTATCCACGAGAGACTGTGAATGAGAGAGGGGCTTCTCAGACAGCGCCTTTCTCAAAGTGCTGGAGCGTTTTTCCAAAAAAACAAAAAAAAAACGTATTGATTTCCTTTGGCTCCTGCCAAGGCTGCTGCTGTGGTGGGCTTGTTTTGGGCTGGTGTGCTGGGAGTGCTACAGACAGTGATGTATGTGGGAGAGCCCCGCTGCGCTCGCTAGAGACCACACAGACCAGCAATACGCCACATTTATTAAAAACTTGTAAAAGAAAGTGGCAGTGGAGTTGCAGAAGCAATTTCTTTTTTTTTTTTTTCTGTTACTCTGCCCTGCCTCTCTCAACACTGCCTCCATTTTACCTCTAATGCACTTAGAAAAATCTGGCAGGAGCCGCTGCGTTCCTTAATTGCCACACATACACACACACACACACACACACACAGAGAGAGAGCGAGGGAGGGAAAGAGAGAGAGATTGATTTTAACCTTACATTTTGTAGCTTGCAGCTCCTCATGCTGTTTTTACTATGTAACAAATTTATCTCTTTTTCTCTTTATCTCTCTGCCTCTCTCTTTCATCCACCCTCTGTCTCTCTCTCTCTCCTCTCCCATGGCCAGCTGGTGTTGTGGCGGGGCAGTCTGTTGGTTGTAACTCAGGACCAAGGACATGTTCTATTAACTGCACTGGGGCATGAAATGCCGTGAAGCAGACATCATCCAAATCTTTGGCCAGAACAGCTCAGTGTCCTGCTGATGTTCTGGAATATGTTCAAGAATGTTCCAGAATGCTCTAATGACATTAGGCAGACCCCTGAATCTAGCCAGTCCTGTGTTCGCTGCAGGTATTGTCTGAGTGGTCCAATACGAAATACAGCATGTTACCGTCCAGCTTAGAGGAGTAAGGTAAGGTAAGGTATATATTTATATAGTGCATTTTTATTGCACAGAGTGCAACCCAAAGCGCCCAATGTGCAATGACATAGAGGATACCCTGGTGAAATCGGAGAGTGGTTTAGGGCATTGAGTGTGGAGAAGGTCAATTAGCACATTAAGAGAGATAACAGTGGTGTCAAGTCAGATAGAGGGGAATAAACAGATAAGAGGAAATACAGAATATATATATATATATATATATATATATATATATATATATATATATATATATATATATATATATATAAAGGGGATGGGGAAAGAGGCAATAACAGGAAGTATATCACACCAAGTAGAGTGTCTAGTCTAGTAGACAACTCAATGTCATTCTCATTCCTTTTAACAGACACAGTATCAGAGCCCTAGGGGTTATATTGGTAGGTGTTTGTTTCTATATATCATATGGTTATGGTTATTGGATTTGACAGATGCTTTTGTCCAAAGCAACATACAAATCCAAAACAATATAATATTTAAATTTAACAGGGAACAGATTAAAATGTTGGTCAGACTATAATAAGGAGAATAGCAATAATACACATAATAAATAAATTATTAATAATAAATGTCAATTCCATCAATAGCCTAATGAAATAAACAATGAAAATGAGGGAAAAAAGCAATAATAAACAATAATGTTCATTCAATCAATAATATAAAAACAATAACATGGTAAGACTACATTAAGGAGAATATCAATAATAAACAATAATGTCAAATTAATCAACAGCCTAATGGATATAAAACATTATACAAACCATAACGCATAAGAAGCGCTTAAAGAACTAAGTGCATGTTGAACAGATATGCCTTTAGACCCCTCTTAAACAACCCACAACTATCATAGGAACGAAGAGCACTAGGCAACTCATTCCAGCAACATGGAACCACTGAGGAAAAGAGTCTTGAATTAGACCTAGCGTTTATGACTGGTCGACACAACAGACGCTCATCAGAAGACCGCAGTGGGCGGTTTGAGATGTACGTCTTGATTATTGAATTAAAATAACAAGGAGCAGATCCAGTCAGTGTCCTATAGGCCAAAGTGAGAGATTTAAATTTAATTCTGGCTACTAGGGAGGCAATGGAGAGTAACTAGGAGAATACATGTGTCCTCTTTGGCTAATTGAAGACCAGGCGTGCTCCAGCATTCTGAATCAGCTGTTATGATCTTATTACACAAGCAGGTAAGCCAGCTAATAGTGAATTACAATAGTCCATGGCCTGAACAAGAAGTTGTGTGGAATCTTGTGTCAGATAAGGTCTGATCTTCCTAATGTTGTAAAGCATAAACCGACACGATTTTGCAATTAAAGCTACATGCTCAGAGAAGTTAAGTCGGTCATCAATTACAACGCCAAAGTTACGTGCCGATCTAGTTGGGGTCAGTGAAGTTGAGTCAAGCTGGATGTTAATCTGTTGGGGAATAGCTGTTTTACACTGTACTGTAGCTGGAAACACCAAAAACTCAGTTTTTGAGAGATTAAGCTGAAGGTGCCGATCTTTCATCCAGGCTGAAATATCCTTAAGGCATGCAGAAATCCGGTGGGAAACACTATAGTCATCATATCCACCTCCTTATAGCTTCATGGTAACATCAATGGCCTTCACATTTCTAGTTCAGTGCTGGCTGTTTGGCTTGATAATAAGTAGAATTATAATGGTTATCCCCTCTCCCAAAAACAGATAGGACCCATGAGTGATCCCACTTTGGCGTTAATTTGAATAGGGGAAGGGATTAGCCTTAGGATAGAAACGACATTAAACATTTTCACCATAAAAACACTGGCTTTTCCCACATAATTGATTGGAGAGGAACATGCTTAATGTAAGATAATATCCAGGGCTCCGAACCGGTTCAAGGAACAAAAACGAACGGAATTTTACAGAATTTTACGAGGAGCGGAAACGGAAACGAAAACAAAATGGTCTTCAACTGTTCCGGAACAGAAACGTTATTCTGAAATCCACAAAACCGGTTAATAAATTTTTTTTTCGTTCTCTATATAACAGCCTAATAATTTGATTTCTGCAACGAATAAAAAACGAATAAATGGACCTTTGGTCCAAATGAGTATATTTTGTCTTGCTGTTGTAATGTAACCTATCTGTCTGCCACTTCGGATCTTAGGCCAGCTCGTAGTGTAGGCTACTGAAACTGATTTGGAAATTGTTTGTAGCCTATGCGTAATAGCCTATTTTGCCTGTCCACGCCTTGTCGTTTTAAAGTCGGGATTTGAAATGTTTGCGCAATTATAGCCTATTCTATGTAGAAGAGTTAAAAGGGAAATTTGAGGTAGGCCTTGTCAGCAACAGACAGGTTTGTTTATAAACAGGGTTGGAATTATAGCGCAAGCCTTTAAAGATCTCCATATAACCATGGGGCAGCCGTGGCCCACTGGTTAGCACTCTGGACTTGTAACTGGAGGGTTGCTAGTTCGAGCTCTGACCAGTGGGCCACGGCTGAAGTGCCCTTGAGCAAGGCACCTAACCCCTCACTGCTCCCCGAGCGCCGCTGTTGTTGCAGGCAGCTCACTGCGCCGGGATTAGTGTGTGCTTCACCTCACTGTGTTCACTGTGTGCTGTGTGTGTTTCACTAATTCATGGATTGGGATAAATGCAGAGACCAAATTTCCCTCACGGGATCAAAAGAGTATATATACTTATACTTATATGGATAAAACTTAGGCTACAACCAGGTAATAGCCCATCTGAATGTTTTTGGATGCCGCCTGTGATTTTATTATTTTTGGGCATAGCTACGGTATAGGCTAAATCAAGGGGAAATAATGAGTAGCCTACGTCTATTCTAAGGTAAAGTCCACAAAAATAGACTTGATAGGCCCGCCAAACACTGCCGGAACTTTAAGAACGAACAATATTTTGCGTTCCGAACCGGTTTAGGACCGATATGTTGGTGGCGGAACGTGTGCAAGAACGAAAACGTTAAACATAGGCCTACCTGAACCGTTCGGAACGGAACGTTTGAAAAATAATTTTGTTTTCAAGCCCTGATAATATCCATACTATTAGTTTATGACAAGAAAGTTCCTGAGAGACTTCACGATCATTGACTCCAAGCAGACTATACATCTATATTCACAGTTTTCATCATTTCTAACTAATAAGCTGTGTTTTCTGTTATGTGAAGCACAGGACACAAAGGCAAAAATTCGGATGAATGGTCACCCTGGGCAGCATCTAACGTGAGCCGAATCAGTTTTATAAAAAGGAAAAGTTTTACAATTTCCTTTTGTCTGAGTGAAGTGTGTTGCCAAGACTTTTTTCCAAGAAGGTTTCTCTGAAACAACCGCTCCGATCTGGCTTTGACCAGGCTCTGATCTGGCCCAGATCCCAAGCCAGGAGCTCTACATGCCAACAGCAAGGAGTTTGAGAGAACCTGGACAGGATCCAGAACATGCGGTATGTCCACCCCCATTCTCTCGGCTGTCACTCTTCTCCAAAGATGAGGAAAGCAGTGAGTCAGAGTGACGGGGCATTTTATCAGATGTTCTGCAGAGCCAACATATGGACCAGCTTGTTCAGTGATAAGTGAAGTCAGAGATCTGTGGGTATGGATGTGCTTTTATCTCTCTCTCTCTCTCCGTGTGTGTGTGTGTGTGTGTGTGAAGGAGTGCATGCAGTATTTATGTATGGGTGTGTGGTTATGTGTGTATGTCTGGGTGTGTAGGTTTGTGTGTGTCCACATATCTCTTTGTGTGTGTATGTGTTCTGTGTATAACTCTGTAAGTGTGCACATGTGTGTGAGAATTTGGAAATGTGTGTATTAAAGGCAGTATCATATCCAAGTGTGTTTGGGGAGCTTGTTTTTGTTTGTGTGCGTATGTGAGTGTGTTTATGAGTGAGAGTGTGCGCGCAAATTTGTCTATGTGTGTATCATGGGCTTGTGTGTGTGTCTGTGTGTGTATCTGTATTTGGAGTTATGTGTGAGTGTGTGTGCGTCTCTTGTGGTTCTGTCAGATGGTGGGGGTGCCTCCTCTCCTTCCCCTCGGAATCCGCCTGGCAGCACGCTAAGCACGCTCCTGAGTATATATGGTTGCCATGGGCAACAGAGGGGAGGCAGACCGCTAATATGCATAGAGTGTACGGGCAGCCACCCAGTCAACCTGCATTTGAGAGAGGGCAGAGAAGGAGTCAGAACCAGGAGAGCCATGACAAAAACAACAACAACAACAGTGTTACAGTTAGTCGGTGCTTTTGATGGTGTGACTGCTAAATAATGAACATTTTGCTATATTAGTGTTCAATGGTTCGGTGTTTAAGGTTTGTTTTAATACTCCTGATGAGATAGTCAAGGTATATTGTCTTGCATTGTGGAAACCTGTGAGCTGAAAAAAGGAAATTTATTTTAATAGAACCAGAGACTGTCAACTGCTGTGAGTTTTTTCAATTGTTTTTAATCAAAAGAAAATTACATGAAGTTACAACCATTCATCTGTGGTAAAAAAAAAAAAGCATGCACTGTGCAGAATCTGAAAGACGGTGTTGTCCCGGAGATTCAGATGAAATAAATTACCAAAATAATTTCATGTTTCAGGATGTGATGTGTGGTGGTGGCAGGTGATCATGACAGTGACTCACCCCCCCCCACCAATCCCCCAAGCCCTGTCCCCTTACTTCATGGTGTCTGTGTGGGAGAGTGATAACGATGCCCACGGTCAAGCTGACGGGTGGCTGAGCACGCCCTCCAAAACACTCACTGGTCCCTGGCCACCAACATATACAAACAGACACACACATACACAGTGGAAATAAACTTGCTTTGAAAGCCCTTACCAGAGAGAAGCTTTTTTGACAGAAGACTAATTTCTCTTCATCTGGGTGTATTTCCTTTGAGGAAATGATGAGTGTAGAGAGGTGGGTGAGGGTCAGAGTGAAGGAGAGAGAGAGGGAGAGACTGACAGAAAAAAAGTCAACAGAAAGCACACATCTTGAGAAGCTTTATGCAGAAGATGAGTATCCTCATGGTTGTGGGGTGTATGTGGATTGTGTGTGTGTATGTGAGGTGGACGGTGAGGGGTATATGGGTTGTGTGTGTGGTGGTGGTGCTGGTGGGTGGGGTGGTGTGTGGGTTGTGTGTGTACACATGAACAGTACGTGTATGCTCCTGTTTGCTTGTGTGTGTGCGTGGTTGCATGTGCGTGTTTCTGAAATTTAGCAGAAGTCTGGCTTTGTCCCTTCATATGACAAACTCTCTCGCTCTCTTTCTCCCTCCCTCTCTCTCATACTTCATGCTCTTGCTATCACAGCTTGGCTTTTCACATCCAAACAACCAAATACATATTGAATGTTCATCTATTTCTCATGAACAGGACTTTTTACCGCCTGGAACATGAAAAATTATAATAAAAATATTAAATAGATATATGCATGCATACGTTGGCGTTTCTGTGTTATTGTGTGTGTAATTGTGTGTGCGTGTGTGTGTGTGTGTGTGTGTGTGTGTGCATTCACCCCCAACCACCTACAATGCCCCAGGACAATCCAGACTCATAAGAGTCTCCTCAAAGTAAGAGATGATATGATATTTATCCTTATGACATAAATCTGAGATGAACAATTTAGGTGTGAACACACAAAAAAATTCATAACGGTTCTCTCCCAATGCATTTACAGATTTCTGTGGTATAACATTCTTTCAGATAGATAGATAGACAGATAGATACTTTATTGATCCCCAAGGGGAAATTCAGGGAATTCAACTTATTATGCATGGCTCTGAAGAGACTCCAGAGAACTCGTCTAATTCAAGGTTTCCTGGCAGAGCCTGTCATGCGTGTAGAGCGTAATTCACCTGTAGCACCTTTGCCATGAGCACAATATCTGCAGATGGATGAGTGGCTAAGCAGAATCCTCATTGTCATGCAGCGCCCCCTACTGATTTCAGGCTACATCACCATTACCGGAGTGTAGAAGCGCTACAATAAAACCCTATAGGGGTGACTCTTATATCAGTCTTTATGACATGTGAATTTTAGTCATTACAGTAAACGACAGAAATGTGTATGCCAGTTACATGGCTGCTAAGATTAATGTGAGGATATGTCTCATTTGCAAACGTTTCACTTGACAGCCTAGATCATCTATGTTGTTCTTTGTCAGTCATAGAAAGAGTATGTTCTTCACTTGTGTTATAGTTCCACCTGCTGGTTGGCCGATTTACTGCTGACCTCCACATGACCTAGTTTGTCAAAAAATGGTCTTGACTTCGTTTCAGTTTAGAGGTCTTGATTACAACTTTGGTTTTGTACATGGCTATACAATGGCAGATAGCCCTACTGAAGGCCTATAGTGGCTCCCTCTCATATGGAGTAATATAAATCAATGAAAAAATCTATGCAAATGAATTGTTCCAGTCTCCTCAACAGCATGTAATAACAAACCAATGTATAGCCTAGCTCAAACCTAGTTCAAAGTAATATTTAAAGCTCCAGGCACATTTAATGAAATGAATCTATCCCTAAAAACAAGTGTACTGTACATATATGTGTATTTATAAGTGGTCTCTTGTGTGTATAATTTTATATTTAAATTGTTATATGATGTTCTTATTTTTAATATTAGTGAGTCAATGGAGGACCAACAAAGTAAAAAAAAAACATATTTTATGGTGCAACACTGTGTTTTCACTGTAATTATAAAAATGAATTACCCATGTCGCTGGACATAAGCCTACAACTGCATTAAAGTGCAGAAGTTCTCCAGTTCTAGTTCTCTAGTAATTTATGCAGTTGCATCATCCTTTACCCACTTTCCCACATGTATACTCCACCATAACTACAGCATACAATTTCAGGAAAATTGTTCATGATTACATACATTATAAAATGTTTTTTTTTTCCTGTGGCGCACAGACTGGCTTAGAGACAGACTGGATGTAAAAGCTTACGTTTTGTATATCCGATCAGATATACACTACATTGATTTATACTTGGCTTATACTGATAAGTATACACAAAGGTTTAAGTTGTTATGTTTTGGCATCCAATACAATATTTGGATGAATATTTTTTTATTTATAAAGAAAACGTAGTATAAAAATGATTAAACATAGTTTACTGAGGAATTACTAAGTTTTCTATCATGACCATGAAAACATGGGCTAGAAATATATATCAACAGTGGGTGGCACTGGCTCAGGAGGTCGAGGAGTCGCCCATGTACCGGAGAGTTGCAAGTTCAAGCTCAACTCCTCCTGACAAGACACTAAACCCCAAACGTGCTCCTGCTGTGCAAGTTGACGCCGTGGTGCAATGGTAGCCAGCTGGGCTTTTGGCTCGATTGTTAGCACACTCAACTCTCAATCCGAGGTGCTGCTGTTTGCAGGTTTGAGTCCAGGCAAATTCAGGGCTGAGGCACACAGTCAACACAACGCAGATTACATGCACAATACACCTACTGCAATAAACGTTCCAGACAAGGGGCAATGATAGAGGCACAGTTGTTCCAAAATTTGGATTGCTTCTTGACTGCAATAATTATGTATTTATGAGTGGAAATTTGTTTCAAATCTTTGTTGTATATTTATGTCTATGTATGTATAAGTATATATACTTTTTTGATCCCGTGAGGGACATTTGGTCTCTGCATTTAACCCAATCGGTGAATTAGTGAAACACAAACAGCACACAGTGAACACACAGTGAGGTGAAGCACACACTAATCCCGGCGCAGTGAGCCTCCTGCTTCAACGGCGGCGCTCGGGGAGCAGTGAAGGGTTAGGTGTCTTGCTCAAGGGCACTTCAGCCGCGGCCCACTGGTCAGGGCTCGAACCAGCAACCCTCTGGTTACAAGTCTAGAGTCCTAACCAGTGGGCCACGGCTGCCCCCATGTGAATGCATTATGTAGTGCTATGGTTGCACGAATTTATGAATGACTAACTGATGCACAGGAACCATTAAAATAAAGCAATATTGGGAAGCATTTTTATTTGTGACAGCAAAACAGAGTTGTACATGTCCGACTTAAAGGAGAATTCCGGTGTGATATTGACCTAAAGTGTATTGAAACATGATACCGAGTGTGAACGTATGTCTCATAGCCCATCTCGGCTTGTCCCCTGCCCTCCAAAGGGCCCTGACATTTAAAACGAGACATTGAGAACTTTGAAAATAATTCAGTGGAAATGCATGGATTCCAGTTGCTGCTACTGGAAGAAACTGGAATCCATGCATTTCCACTGAATTATTTTTGGAATCTGATCCCTTATCATACCTGTTCATTCTTACTAGTTGCTCGACTTATCGTGACTACATTCAAGATGGCTGCAAACGCTAAACTTCGTGAAGGTACTGTCTGTATAAATCGTCTTGTAAGTAAACTACCAGTGCTTTTTCAAAGTTCTCAATGTCTCGTTTTAAATGTCAGGGCCCCTCGGAAGTCTACCAATGAAGTGTGGAGATACATTGAGCCTCGTAAAATGGGTGTAAAACAGTGATTTATTTGCATGGCTAGCCGATGCGAGAAGCACCACTATTGAAAAAAGCTGTTGGTAGCATCGGCTAACTAGCGTAGATTTTGGAGTGCAGGGGACAAGCCGAGATGGGCTATGAGACATACGTTCACACTCGGTATCATGTTTCAATACACTTTAGGTCAATATCACACCGGAATTCTCCTTTAATAATGGTATTTATTGTTCTGATTAACCTTTGTTTTTGAATATTATTAAGTCCACTTGGAAAGCTACCTGCCCACACACTGTTCCCCAGACCTCTTAGTTTATAAAAAGGATTTTCATATCCAACACTATCTAACTGCCCTTTCGAAATATGTAGCCTAAATTACTGACACATTTTTTTAAAATAACATAGGCTACCAGAGACACTAGGAAAACATCTACAGGCAATGTCATGCAGGTTAGGCTATTACAGGGCCTAAAGCAAGGACATTTTCTGTGTCTGAAGTTAGGCTATCAGACATTTTTAAGATCTACATTTTAAACTTTCAAATCTCGCCCGAAATAAAAATCGTTCTGTTTTCAGTCTCTGTTTAACACAAATGATTCGACTAATACGCGTATGTCACACAGTCACCATTTTCAACATTTTCTGTGGTGGGAAACCATCTGTTGCGCTACATTCTATTACAGACAGTAATCTAGACAGTCTTTTAGGCTGGAAGCACTGTGAGAGTCATGTTTATTTACTTCTCTAGTGCCTTTAACACCATGCAGCCTTCAGTGTAGGAGGACAAGCTCAGATGCATGCAAGTGAACATAAACCAATGAGTGACATCTGCAATTCCCTTTAAGACAGAGGTGGGCAAATTAAGGCCCGCAGGTCACATGCGGCCCGTTATGCAGTTTAATCCGACCCGTCAAGCATTTACATAATAGGCCTATAATTAAATTAAAAAAACTGGTATTCATTTAGCTATTTTCTATCATCAGTCAACAAAGCACGTCACAGAACCCAGCCCACTGATGAACACTTGAGCTCTATCCTACGAATTACCACAACTAAAATGATAACTTTGATGCACTGAACAGCACTGTTCCCATTAAAATTGAATCTGTCCCGGCCCATCTGTATATTTTTAAACCCCAATGTGGCCCTTGAACCAAAACGTTTGCCATCCCCTGCTTTAAGAGCAAGGAGCGGAGTGCAAAATCAAAAGGCATGTTGGTATTTTGACGACAAGCGCATCTTTGCAGAAAGAATCTGCTTTCACAGGAGACTGTGTATGCAACAGCTTGCTTTGCTAAAACGTGCGTGTGTGATAGGCTATACTTTGTGATAGGCTATACTTTGCTTATGTAGCATCCGCACTTGCACTAGTATTTGAACTGGAAGCATACCTATGTTCCCAGGGTACTATGTTCCCCAATTCATTTTTCTGCTAACATAGAGAAATTATGGTGTTACAGCAGCAATTAATAATATAAACATATATCACACATATACACATACATACAAGTTAAAAAATAAATACAATTGGATATAGTCTCTGTTAAAGAGGTTGTAAACTGCATTGTCTCTCAGCATAAGATTTTCTCTCATGGCACAAAGGGGAGTTGTAAAGTTATGGCAGTGGGCAGGAATGATTTTCTATAACGGTCCTTGTTACAGCGAAGTTGGAGCAACCTCCAGCTGAAAACACTCTGTTGTTTGACCAGTAGTTCGTCGTTCAGTGGATGTGAGGTGTTGTCCATAATGTTAAGGATCTTTTGCAACATCCTTCTCTCAACAACTAACTCTAGGGGTTCAAGTGTACTTCCAATTACAGAGCCAGCTCTTTTAATCAACTTGTTGAGTTTTTTGGTGTCATTTGCCCTGATACTGGTGCAGAGGATGGCTGCAAAGAAAATGGTAGTAGAAATAGCAGACTGGTAAAACATGTTCAACATCCTGCTGCACACATTAAAAGACCTAAGCTTCCTCAAGAAGTAGTCTCTTCTGTCCCTTCCCAGTTATGGACCCTTTCAAGAGAGTTCAATTATCAGCATCATAGTTGGCCCCACAAGACTTCCTTTTTAACATTCCATATGTTATCTTAATGCAGAGGAAGTAGATTGGGAACCAAATAGAACGTTCAAGCATTGTTTTTGTTTTTATTGTTGAAAGGGTCTATAAACAGCCTCAGTGTTGCACTTCCAGTCTAGTTTGTTACCCAGATATTTGTAGCTTTCCACTACCTCCACCTCTTTCCCCATGATGGACAGTGTTCAACTTTGTCCTAGCCCTCCTAAAGTCCACTACCATCTCTTTGGTCTTTGGCCACATTTAAGAGTAGGTGGTTATTTCCACACCAGGCCACAAAGCTGTTCACCAGTTCTCTATACTTAGTATATCCTACTACTGTACTACTACTACTACCTAATACTGTATATCCTTCACACACCCTACAACTGCAGAGTCATCAGAGTATTTGTGCAGATGACAGACTGCAGAGTTGTACTGAAAGTCTGAGGTGTATAATGTAAAGAGGAAAGGAGAGAGTACAGTCCCCTGCGGTGCTCCTGTGCTGCTAACCACCTTCTCGGACACACATCCTCCCATCCGTACAAACTGTGGTCTTTCCGTCAGATAATCAACAATCCATGATGTTATGGATGTCTCCACCACCTGCATCCTTTGTAGGTTCTCTCTTAGCAAAACAGGTCGTATGGTGTTGAAGGCACTGACTTAGGGCTGTCCCAATGTGAAATTGTGAAGTGCACAAGGGCTCACTCTCATCCTTCATCATCAAGTCGGCATCTATGCACTTTAGCCAAGAGAATTAATAACAAATCATAATGTTGTGATGTGAAACACACAGTTATCCAAAGGGTGGCTACACATGTTTGGTGTGGTCAATTTAACAATATGTCACAGGTGATGTCCCATTCCTATTATTAGCATGTTGAACCCTTACAGCCTCTCAAACCCAATCATTTTTCAATGGATATCAGTTAAGTCTTTGAGGGTTCAGGGCTTAGACCTGAGGGGGGACATAGAAATTCAGCCATTAACCCTTCTATTATGTTTTTTGGCCATATCACATACTGTATATTAACATAGGCTAAGTAAAACAGCGATGTTTCAAAGCTGAGGTTAATCAGAATCCTGATTTGCCCGCTTGACAATGGGAGAGATGGAACTAACGACTGGCCTTTGGCCATAGCAACCATCATTTTAGCGCTAGTAATGGCAGTTTGCCCTGCAAGGTGAGAAATGTGTTGTGGTGAAAAGAAGACAGTCGAGCAACGAGTACGAATAAACAGGTATGATAAGGGATCAGATTCCAAAAATAATTCCGTGGAAATGCATGGATTCCAGTTGCTTCCAGTAGCAGCTCGACTTAATTGTGAATAAATTCAAGATGGTGGTGAATGGTAAACTTCCTGAAGGTACTGTCTGTACTTAAACAGGCAACGTGCACCAGGAGATACATACTTTTTTTAACATCCTGTGGGGGCATTTCTAAAAAAAAATTCCAAATCAAGTTATGATTGATCAAAAGTCCTGTCTGTTATCAGTCTCTAGGTCACATGACTTGGTTCAGAATACTCTTCAGGCATAGGCACTAGTGATGAAGATGAGGATAATCAGGTAGAATTGAGAGATAAAACATGAGACTGTAAATAGTTCTGCTGAGGAGGAGGAGGAGGAGGAGGAAGAAGAGGCGATGGAACAAATGCCTAAAAAAGCTATAAGGAATTTAGGTGACAGTGCTTAAATTGAGGGACATTTGGCCATATTTACTGAAGTGATCAGGCCAACCAGCTTAACAATGAGCAGTCCCTTATAGAACTCAACAGTCACCACTACCTCCCCAAGGGGTCAGGTACTGGATGCAAGTTCTCCATTAATTTCTCCATTTGATGTCTAAAAAAATCTGTGGTGCTATGGTGTGAATTGTGATCGTGCAACATTTACTTTTTTGTGCAAAACAAAAACTAATAGAAAATAAACAAAAATACATTATATTATACATATGTATACACAGTGGCGGAACAAGTCAGAGACGGGCCGGGGGCGGGGCACATGACCGGGCCCTTTATTAAACTCATCATAACATAATTTTACAACATACACATGCTCAAGAATAGCAAGCCTGACAAGCCAGCTTCACGGAGAGCAACTATGTAATTTTGAAGTCCATCGAACCTACATGAAGTGTAACCAACAGAACAACACCCACCCTGGACCCCTTCCAGTTTGCATACCGAGCCAAGCGGTCTACAGAGGATGCAATCTGCTCTGCCCTCCACCCAGCCCTCACCCACCTGGAAAAAAGAGACTCATATGTGAGATTGCTGTTTATAGACTTCAGTTCTGCATTCAACACCATAATACCACAACAACTCATCTGCAAACTTGACAAACTGGGACTCAGTACCTACCTCTGCAACTGGCTACTGGACTTCCTCTGTCAGAGGCCCCAAGTAGTAATGTGTTGGCAACAATACCTCAAGCAGCATCACACTGAGCACAGGGGGCCCCCCAAGGCTGCGTGCTCAGTCCGCTGCTCTTCACCCTGCTGACGCATGACTGCACTGCAACCTACAGCAACAATCACATAGTGAAATTTGCTGACGACACAACTCTGGTGGGTCTCATCACTAAGGGCTTAATTAGACTCAATACAGGTTGGAGGTCGACCATCTGACCACGTGGTGCAGGGACAACAACCTCCTGCTGAACGTCAGCAAGACCAAAGAGATTGTTGTTGACTTCCGGAGAGGTCACACCCAACACCTGCCACTGACCATCGACGGTGCTGTGGTGGAGAGAGCGAGCAGCACCAAATTCCTGGGGGTGCACATCAGTGAAGACCTCTCCTGACCACCAACACTGCATCACTGGCGAAGAGAGCTCAGCTCGGAAACTCAGGCGAGCAAGTGCTCCACCAGCCATCATGACCACATTCTACCGAGGCACCATTGAGAGCATCCTCTCCAGCTGTATCGCTGTGTGGGGCGGAAGCTGCACTGAATACAACAGGAAAGCCCTGCTGCAGCATAGTGAACACAGCTGGAAGGATTATTGGTGCTTCACTCCCCCCCTCCCTGAAGGACATTTACACCACCCACCTCACCCGCAAGGCTGACCAAAATTGTGGAGTGATGCAAGTCACCCCGCCACAATCTGTTTGATCTACTGCCCTCTGGGAAGAGGTACAGAAGCCTGCGCCCCGCACTACCAGACTCACCAACAGCTTCATACACCAAGCTGTAAGGATGCTGAACTCTCTCCCTCCTCTCCCCCTCCACCCTCAGCTACATAACATCCTGGACATTGGACCCAAAATGGCCGCCTGCACTACTCCACTTGCACACTTGCACACTTGTACACTTTACAACTTGGTGTTGTTGTCCTGAAAACACAACACTTCTGCTGCTCTTACATAACTTGCACCACTATGCCACTTTCTTTCTTACTTAGGTCAAACAGAACTACCCAAGCCTTTTATTGGCCTGACTTTGCACTAGTATTTTATTGACTGTCTATGCACAATTTCAACCAAATTTTGCTGCTCTTATTTTTTCATTATTATATGTGCCCTCTTATTTACTTATTTACTTACTTTTTTGTTTACTTGAATGTTATGTTTGTCTGTGGACCTAAATTGGCAAAATATGTCTTGTCTTCACCGTGGGATAGTGAGAAACGTAATTTCGATCTCTTTGTATGTCTGGAACATGTGAAGAAATTGACAATAAAGCTGACTTTGACTTTGACTTTGAACAACAAAAACATTAGGCTACATTAGGCTCAAGCCCCGAATCTCTTTTCAAAAGCCCCGAATATTTTTTTGTATGTGTTTTCAATTTCCAGCGATTCTAATTTCTAATTTAACTTCCCCTCGGTTTCTATAAATGTTACAAAATGTAGCCTACTACTACTGAGCAAATATCCCTTACTTTCAAAGCCCAATATTGACAGATAATCTGATTTCCCACACGATGAGTTTAGGCAATGCCAGAGCCGAGATGTAACGGTTTACGT
Organism: Alosa alosa; assembly: GCF_017589495.1. Lineage (NCBI taxonomy): Eukaryota > Metazoa > Chordata > Actinopteri > Clupeiformes > Clupeidae > Alosa > Alosa alosa. The sequence continues at coordinate 14,449,730 of NC_063189.1, forward strand.
CATAAACCTGGCAGGAAAGTTCAGAGCGGCGCAGTCAGTTTAAACCGCAAGCCGGTAAGAAAAACTGTTGTCAAGACATTAGGCAATTAGGCTACTGTACCCTAACCTGGCAATAGCCAGATGAATTTCGCTCCGCCTAGCTCCACTCATCCATCTGGAACCGATCCATTGAAGTGTTGCTTCAGAAGGGTGGGCCTAATCAAAAAATGCTTGCATATGATTGAATAAGCCACTTGTCCGTCATCTATTGACGTGCTACTTCAACCACTCACATCGAAGCCAACCTGTGACGCTAATAACAGACTCACAGTCGCTTCTACGCTATGTCACATCTATGAAACTCCCGCCCTGCGTCCTGATTGGCTAAACCATAAAGTTGGTTGGAGAAATCATTCTCAATGGAAGATGTCCCAGATGGATGTGAGTGAAGCTAGGCGGAGCTAAGCGGAACGACATTCATCTGGCTAGGGTCAGGTTAACTGTACCCCGGAATAAAAAAATAAACTTCAGAAAGACAGAAAGTTTGTTGTACTGTATTCTGTAGTCTGTATTCTGTAGTCTCAATGATCGAATCAGTAGATATACTGTAGGCCTATACCTGTTGTCAGTTCGTTCAATTAATTTATTGTAGGCCTAGGCTAGTAGCCTAGGCAAATATGAAACGGAGATGTAACGTGGCTAACGGCGGGATTTTGAACTTGCATGTTTCATGCATTTTAGGGCAAAAAATACCATGGGATTGATGTGTTCTCCATTTGAGGAACGTAATCAACTGCGGACGTGCACAGACAGCTCAGACACAGAGCGCATATAGGCCTAGGTTAGGCTACTTTCACTTTCTAGAGCGCATTCATTAGGCTACGTAAAAGATGCTTCATACCAAAACAACGATCAAACATTATCAAATGTATCATGACGTGTTGTCACAAAGACTTACTCCAATTAGAAAATCGAAACCAAAATCATGTAAGTGTAAGTGTTCTCTCATTGACGCCTGTAGGAGACAATATCGTTGATCCAATTTTGTAAATTAGCACGTCGTAAAGTTCAATATGAGAGTTAAAATAAAGCCAGTCATACAGCAGAACATTTTATTCAATATTTTACACCTACTAAATCATCAAAGTAAACTTCAAAACATTTCAGCAACCGTGAGTCATAACTCGTCCCGACTGGGGCAACCTATAAGCCTAATATGTCCCACTCTGATGAAAATTATTGAAAAGAAACCATTTGCATGATTAAAAAGAAACCGTTTCCATGAGCTCCTCCGGCCTTGTGCCGTGGGAGAGGCCCGTTCCCCCTTACCCGGAGGTGGGGGAGGGGCGCCCTCGCACCGGGCCCCTGCGGTCCCGGGCCGGGGGCGTGTCGCACCCCCCCCCCGCACCCCCTCAAGCTCCGCTCCTGGCCACTTGTATCAACACAAATTGTGGTTTATATGCCACACAAACTTAGTCAGTGCACATACTAAATAGACCACTATATATGTTAGTTTAAACATTCAAACTTTTCAGCTAGCCAACAGGCCAACTGCTAGTAATGTTCGGACATTGAATCGCATTGTTAACCTAGCTAGACAGCTAGGCTAAATGCTGCAACACAGGTATGAAATATATTATGTCTCATTGACCTTGTTGTTTCTATGAACATGAATTGTTGTTTATAGGCAACATCTTTGTCGAGGCATAAATACCCCTGGATATCTACATTAAGTACTTAAACTTTTGAACTAGCTGAGTAGCCTAATTAGCTCGCTCGCTACCTGGCTAAACACTGCTGTGTGGAAACCCACAGTTAAGCGTATGTGTCACTTAATGTTCATTTCTATACAAACCAAGACGGCAGATTACTAAAGAAACGCAAGCACCCACACCATAAGTGTATCTAAATTAGCTATGTACCAAAAATTACATTTTACCGTGACTCGAAGAGTTGTAAACAGTGTTGTAATGCTGCTTGTACAAATCCGCTTGGAGCTTCAGTGGAATTTTGATTTGCCACGAGAATTCTCGGTCTAACGTTGATGTGCCGTGAGAAAGGTCGGAAATAGGCGACCCACCAGGCCAGGACTAACCTCCGAGCGTGGTAAACAAAATTGGATATTACAGGCAGTAAAAGCCCCGGTAAGAACCAAACCAGATTTTGTTCAAATCTCCACATGACTACTGAAAAATGTAAGGTTAACTTATGACATTTTATTTTGAATTATTAAAAAACATGGTTGTTTTAGAATTTTCGAACAAAAGTGCCAGTAATTGGTGCTTTTACGATACCTTCTTATATGTGATTTCTGCAACAATGGTTGGCTGGCTGGTTGGTTAAATAAATAGACACATACGGAAAACACAATTTATATGATACAATGCAGGCCTGTTAACTGTATGACAATAGTGGTTTATTTAAACTACATCATAACAATTTATTTCGTCAGTCATAATGCTCATTTTAATGAGTAAGAATTAAAGGTACTAGTGCAGTGCCCATTCAAACTATTCCTGTAGCCCAATTACATGCCTGCAAGTAGGCCTGCTTTAAAAAATAGGATGATAGGGAAAAACATAACTCCAGGTAAGCATTCAGTAATGAATACAGATAATATAATAATTGAATAAAAGTGAGCAGAACTTAAGCATGGCTACATGTGACATTTTTTACAAATCAAAATGACATAATCCTAACCGCTGTTTTGAGTCAAGGCTATATGCTTAGCCTATTGAATAACTTGATGATAGAGAAAACAAACCATTTTGTGGAATGATGCATCATCATATGAAATTTGCAACAGTGTGACTCAAAAACAGTCTCTGGTGGCCTATAAGTGACATCACACTCTGTCTGCCACTCGTTGCTTGTCGCTGGTTATGCTTTGTATGTGTGGCATAGACCTCTCCAGAATAAGTCCCGCCTCCGTAACTTCCGTATCCATCCAACTTCCGGTCGTCAAATGTCTATGGGAAATAACATGGCGTTTTGAAAGATCGTACCTGTCAAACTCTGTAGGTGACAAAGTAGAAAAAGCTGGTGGGCCGATTGGCCTACACACTTTTGCCATCTAGTTTCCACTGGATTTTTTTATTGTCGGTGGCGTTTAAGAAGTAAACGATTATTAATGCTAACCGGGAGCTAGTTCCGATGTACGCGGGCGGAGGAGGGCGTTAGATCTTGCTCACAGCCAACCAGTCACAACCTAACGTGATGGGTCATTTTCACGTGTGATTCATGCGTGGTTTCAGTGGTCTATAAATGTAAATCGTTTGCAAGGTTCAGCCTCTTTTCAACATGACTTAACTTTGGTTTGACTGTGCGAGTTTGTTGGCTGTTATTGAGATATTTGAAAAAGAAAGAAATTGCAGACAAAGACACTAAAGACATGACGAGATGAGATTTTTTTTCACGAATAACAGATAATGATAAGCAGACTAGGAATCAGAGGCTGAATCGTTGATTGAGTCAACCTATCAAACATGATGATTTCACGCGGGGTTAGTGCTTTATTTTGCATGACATTGATCAGAACCAGAATCGGCCCACCATTTTTTTCTATTTCGCTACCTACAGATGTTTTACCGGTATGATATATCGAAACGCCATGTTATTTCCCATAGACAATCGACGCCCGGAAGTTGGATGGATACGGAAGTTACGGAGGCGGGACTTATTCTGGAGAGGTCTATTCTGAGACGCTCTTTAATTCTGGACCATTATCGCTCGTTTCAATTTAGGACCTTGCAGTTGGAATTGTCGTTTGCTTATTCAAAGTCTAAAGACAGTCCAAAGTAGCCTGGGCTATTCGAAGTGTCAGTTATTGCACATCATTGTTTACGTTATTTTGAAGAGCCACTGCATACCTGAGTGTGTTGGCGTGTTGTTGCAAAATCTGCAAAGTCATTTCATGCAAGCAAACCGCATACAGGGGGTCTTGCACTCGCTTAACTTTTTACCCATGTAACCTACATTGATCCACTTCTGCCAAAGCCCTAGCCTGAAATGTAGGGTCTGGGCACTCACCGTTCGCAGTGCTCAGTCCGAGGGGCGGGATAATCGGTTGTCTTTCAAATTCCATCTGCACACAATAGGACAGCGAGTCCCATGTGTTTTCCCACCAGCGGAGCTAGTTGGCTAGTTCAAACTTTTGCCAACTTAAAACTAGCTTAACTCGTGTCACACTGTTGGCCAACAGCAACATCCATCTTCTTTGTTTTCAAGTAGCAGGGAATTCAAGCCAAACCGTTGCAACTCTGCCATCACTCATTATGTTAATCCCGCCTAACGACTCTATACACGATTTGATTGGCCTGATAGAAGTTTAATTTTTCGAGCTCACAAGCCAACGGAGAGTTGCTAGACTAGCCCTGGAAGCAAATGTAATTTGCTGCCGCTAGGGTGTGTCTAGATTTCTAGGCTACCAAAGCCCTGCTTCTATGCTAGGTTACGGGGACGCTGGCGAGACACGCCGCTCCGTCTGGTATCATGTTTTTGTTTGTTTTTGTGTAATGTTCGTGATTTTATGTAGTGTCATGTTTGTTTTTTTGTATTGGTTTGTCTGGTTGGGTGTTTTCCCTGTTTATTTACGTTATTTTTGATGGTTTTCGTGTTATTCTTGGTCCTTTTTGCTGCTTCTGGGTCAGCTGAGATTAGGAGCTTGCTATGGCTGGCTTTTGCCCTAGCTGGGCATCGGACGTCCTTCCATCCATCCGTGAGCGGTGCTGCACTTCATTGTCTGGTCGAGGGGATCTCTCGGGACAGCTGGACCTGGGCTACTCTGCGAGGGATCTGCCGTGGCCGCCGAGCTGTTGCTGACCTGCGGGCTGCCATGCCAACTGCAGACTAGCGTTGGCCTGGCGGTGAGGAGCTGCAGTCTCACGGAGTAACAGACGGTCGCTGTTGGAGGTCCGCCGAGTTGCGGATCTACACGATCGCCCACTACTTCAGACTGTGCATCCAGTGATCTCCAGACTGCAGTCTACAAGGCCTAACGTTGACGTGATCTCCAGACTGCCAGTGGGTTCACCGGGTTGATCATTTGCTGACGTTGAAGAACTTTGTTGGCATGTCGGTTGTGAAGACACTCTGTGCGGTTTTCGCGGATCATCATTGCCCTTGGACATTTTCGGCTGGTTTGGAGATTGGACTGGTTTTGACATCACCTTTCCCCTTTTTAAATATATTTTCTTTTTTTTCACTTTTTGTTTGTTTATTTGTCTTGTTGTCTGTCTTGTGTGTCTTGGTGTCACGGGTGCGCTGGCGACTACGCCGCTCCGTCCAGCATTTTTTGTATGTGTTATTTTTTAAATGTATTTGTCATGTCTTGATGTCATGGGCACGCTGGCGACTACGCCGCTCCATCCGGCATTGTTTGTCTTGTTATGTGTCTTGTTTGTTGGAGCGATTTGGGTTGCACTATGTGGATGTTAAATGCGCTTTAAAAATAAAACTGACTTGACTTGACTTGACTTCTATCCTCACTGGTAGCTTACAGTACAGTGCTGTGTGGGAGGGGGAGTGGCTAGCGGCGAAAGCCAATGTGTGCTTCTTTTACCGATATATTTAACAATATCTTTTGCATTTCTTATTCAAACAACGTCAAATTTGGCACTGCACTTACTCATGCCTGTAGCAAGACACCTGCCAAGTTTCAGTCTGACAAACTGTCAGCGAGATATGCGTGCCACAGACATTAGGACAGACACACAGACGCTTCTTGCTTTATAGATAGATGCTGTATTTATTGCAAACAAAATTCCGCGATATCTCCCACGATGTCTCCCACGAGTGACGTCAGGCAGACTGTAGCCGGTCTGTCCGGGATAAACTGCCATCTGTTGTAGCTCCTCCCAGCTAGCCTCTGAAGTTCACGTTGACGTAGACAAGTGACACGTGACAAGTATATTCATAGGCCTATAGACTCTATCAACTGCAGAAACAAACATGTGTGTTCCTAAGGCATTTCCGGAGGCACAGAAAACAACATTGACCTAATGGTAAATTGGGGACAAAGAAAGACAAGTTAACATTTCAACCGTAAATCCTCTAGGAACAGATTGAGAGGGTCTATCCTATATATAGAGTATATCTATTCATAGGCCTATACTAAGGTATGGGTATTCAGTAAAGTAATGAATGTTTGTACATTGAGGACTGAGTGTGAATAAGTGGCGAATAAGTGTGGCATTTTGATAGGTTGTGTTTGAAAACCAAAATCAAGTTACTTCCTGTTAGATTTTTGTGTGTTAGGTAGAAAAGTGTGTGTTGTGTTTTGCAAAATGTGTTTCACGAAATTGAAAACTGAGTCAAACACTGAGAATTAGTGAATGGTTTTGCAGATTTGGTGTGGGGTTATTGTGTTGGGAAGACCTGTTTAGAAAATTGTTTGACAAGCAGAAATTTAGTTTGTAAGCAGTTGAAAAAAACTGTAATGTGGCACGTCATGGAAGACGTTTCAAAATGTTAGTTCCACGTGAGTTGGCCACGCTTGTAAACAAAACCATGGTTCCGTGAGAACCAGCTTCCGCGAGGGAGAGTAAAGCTCATCCCAAAGCTGAGTGCGGTATTATAATCCTAAGCACTAATCAAGGGAACTTAATTTAGCTGCAAGGGTGCTTCCCACCCGAGTTCACTTGGTAATCGAGGGGGAGTGGGTAGGGATTAGTTTCGGAAAGGGTAAAATTGAAATATTTTGTTTGTGTAACATGGTAACAAAATACCATTTTGAGAAGAAATAACATTGTTTTGAATGTAAAGTTTCATTTTGCAGGACATTGTGTGTATGTTTTTTGATTTGTGTGTAGAGTTCTGAGAGTATGAGGCATGCTTTCAGAAAATGTGTGTAAACAATCGAGAAAAATGAACTCAAAGACTGGTTGCAGTTCACTATCTGGCCAGAGTTTAACATTGTTTTAGATGGGGCTTCTGTCAGCGCAGAACCATAGTCATGATGATGACAAGAGTGTGGAGGACCAGGGGCATAGCACAAGATCCTGGGCCTATGCATAGGCAGTCCTGATGGGCCCCCATGTTCCTCAGGTAAAATAAAATATATTCCAGACTTTTCAAGGGCCCCTCTTGGGCCCCTATCAGTAGTGGTTTTACCCCCAGTCCAACACCCCTGAGGAGGACTGAGGAGAGGCTATAGCTAACCTGAATTGTCCAATTATCATCGCTCAACCCAATCTATTTGTATTAATATTTTGTTTATTACCTATATGTATTACTATTGCATGGATATTTATTTTATTATTCCTTAAGATGTTCAATTTCAACTTTTTGGAAATACATTGTGTTGCACAAAACGTTTTTAATTTTTTTTTAAGTTTTCCATTTTTTATTTTCCATATGTTTTTTTCTTAATTGTTTACACACAAAATTTGGTACTTGAGACACAATGACCACAACATGTAACTGCACCAACCCCCTGAACCAATTCTGCTAAACTACAAGCACAATTCCTGCTTTACACTCAAATTGCAGTTCTAAAACACACTTTTTTCACAACACTTCACACAATTCTTTGCATTTGGCACAATTTTCATGATTTTTTTTTGTTTTCACAAGGAACACACTGCCATTCAAATTCTAAAGTTAATTGCCCTACTATGCACACGGACTCATCACATGGGCAAACACCTGTCACTCAGTTTTACAATTAGTAATCAGGGGCCGTATTCAACAGGCAACCTGTAGAGAGAGTCACGAGTTTTAAATACCTTGGTGTCCACATTACTGAAGACTTAACATGGACTGTTAACACTCAATATGTTCTGAAGAAGTCCAGACAACGACTCTACTTCCTTCGTCAGCTAAAGAAATTAAAAGTTTCTACATCCATCATTAAGGCCTTCTACACTTCAGCGGTTGAGAGTGTTCTAACTGGTAGCATCATCACCTGGTATGGGAACTCAGTTAGAGATTGTAGTACTCTGCTGAACGTACTATAAGAACTCAACTCCCTGCTCTACAAAATATCTATTCCAGAAGAGTACCTGTAAGAGCCCAAAAGATTCTGAAGGACTCTTCTCATCCTAACAATGGATTATTCCTACCGCTGAAATCAAGAAGACGCCTATGTAGTCACAAAGCCAGAACTGAGAGACTCAGGAGAAGTTTTTATCCCCAGGCCATCCGAACTCTGAACTCACACTATACTGACTTTGCACACATTCACTCCTCAGCACTCATGACCCCCCACACACACACACTTTCTCCAACTTTTGCACATCTCCATAGAACTTTTTATTGATTATTTTTTATTTCTCTCATCTCATCTACCCATGTCCTTGAATGCCTAGCCTTTCTGCCCTTTCTGTGCTACACAAGTAGTGCGAAGGACGGAAGATGATGAATAACTGAATAAAAAGGCCTAGCCTAAATCAATAAAGAGTAAGGCGAAACAAATAGCCTAGTAGTTGCAGCCTAATGAAACATATGGATTGATGCAGTATCTTTGCAACATTATTAAATTAATCTGTCACCATATGCCTATGCCTACGTTTGCAAAAAGGAGAACATTTTAATTTGATTCACAATAAGATGTATTTACATGTTGAGAATGAGTAGTTTTGGTTGTTGGTGGCGTTATTGCATCCCTTAGTTATGCCTACAATGCAAAAATGTTCCATCGCGATTGGAAGCTCCTGTAGCCGCATAGGATTTCAAAACATCGCGACGCGAAATGCCACAAAAAGCTGTTTGTGAATAGGTCTTAGTGAGTTAGGAGTCCTCGACTTCTTTTAAGCTGTCCCAGACTTAGATGCTACTTTTAGGTCTAAAATGCTTCATGAATTACTTTTAGTGAAAAAAATTAGGACCATTATTTTTAGGAGTTGCTCCTAAATTCGCCACTTAGGAGCTACTTTTAGCCTTAAAATTATTTGTGAATACGGCCCCAGAGCTTTAGCATAATGCTTGTGATGTGGATGAGGTGCTGTAGTCAGACCGAAACAGAAAAGAGGATGCAGCAGCATAGTTTTTTTTTTTTACTGTAACTGTATACAGTAAATTCTTCTGTTGTTTTGTATGTAGACCAATGTATGTGCAACTTTATGTTGGTTGGGATGTACTGTACATTGTACACTGTACATTTTTTTTGTGGGGGAAAATAAAATATATTTATTTCAGTGTACTTGTGTGTTCTATAAAAACAATATTCTCAAATATTTTACAACACACTTATGTATGTACTGTCTGTAGTAAGTGTAACACTGAACAAAAAAAGGCCTAAGTCATTATGATGAATGGAGAAGTGTTTTCTATTCATCATAGTGTTTTACACTGAGCATGTCATTGTTCAACTGGTTCTTATAAATGTCTGTTCATATGATGTTTGTGTGTGTCATTTGAAAACAAAATGCCATTTTGAAAAGAAATAACATTGTTTTGAATGTAAAGTTTCATTTTGCAGGAGATTTGAGGGGTTTTGCCCCTTGTGTGTGTTTTTTTGATTTGTGTGTAGAGTTCTGAGAGTACGAGGCATGCTTTCAGAAAATGTGTGTAAACAATCGAGACAAACTGTAAATATGTATCCATTCCTGGAAAAAAAAGGTTGTTCTGAAGAATGTGTCAATTTGTCCCATATAGGGACATAATTGTGTATACTAGTTATTAATTCATATTGATGTAAACAACTTTCTTCCAAGACAGAATTGCTCAATATGCTTTTCTTCAAAGATTTTGATTGCTTCAGATACACATTTCTACTCCTTAAAACAGTGATTTGGATGTTCAATCATTTCATAATATTAATAAAAGTACTGTAAACAACACAGTGCAAAGACAAGCACAGAAAAGAGCAGTGTTTTTATTTGTTGAAAATGAGTCTGCCTTTTATAGAATGTTAATTTTGCACAAATATGCAATACATTTAAATTGAATGGCCCAGATATTGAACATTTAGTTTTGGCCCGCTGCCCTCCACCCCGATTCGTTTTTGGCCCTTGACGGGGAAGAACTTGGGTAACCCTGAGATCGAAATTATGTTGCCCAATCTCAATGGGAAAGTGTCGCTCAGCAGCATTGCCCAAAATGTTGCCCCGTGTATCATCACCTTTACGTTTGTGATAGCATAGCATAGATTAGAATAAGCATATAATTTTGAGAAAAGAATAGTCTACCCTAAGGCCTACATTAAGGGAGCCCATAGGCCCTAGTTGAACAGGTTATGATGATTATGCAGATAAAAATCCCATTTTTAATTTTCTACATCAAAATATTGTAGGCCACTCAAACTGTAGATTCGCCTACCTCCTCACTGTAGCCTAGGCTATAGGCTAGGCCTACTCTGTAGGTTCTCAACTTTGAATTGATTTTGGTTATTTGTAGCTGGGAGGGCTCATTCACCGTGAGAATTTTTATGATCTCTGAAACTGACTCAAGTGACTTAAAAGACTCAAAGGATCCGTATCTGGTTAGTAAGTGAACCAAGAGATCATCATGAATCCGTAAAGATCGAGTTTACCAAGTCTAGAGTTATCCGAACTCTCACGGCTCTGTCAACATGGGTTTTGTGGTCCCTCTAGTGGTAGACTACTGTCATACATCCTCTTATGGCTTAGATGTCCACACGATGTCACTAGCGCTACGCCTACTCACCCTTGTGTGGTGCTGTGGTTTCAGATTATGCAAATAAAAGTCAAATGGATCAGTTTATCCAAACTGAGGTCCTAGAAAGCTGTTCCTTTAACTCATGCAAATAGGCTATTTGAATTTCACTCAAGTTCAGAAAATGTCGATTTACATATCATACGGTGTTTTAAGTTTATTTTTAGAAAAAAGTAAATAATAATAATAATAATAATAATAATAATAAAAATACGTTTAACGCAGACATAAAGTATTTGGCAGGGAGAAGAGCGATAATCTTTTCCATTTTCTAAATCCTCGGGCAGTTTAGGCTGCTGCATTTCTCCCTATTACAGTATGCATGCGTGAAGGTATCCACCGTTTGGAGTTGCCATCTTGCAAATTCCCTTTCCCTGGAGGAGCCCAAGCAGGCATGGGACAACCAAAGTGTAGTTGGTGTGTGTTTTTCAGGTATAATTAGCTCACTGAACAACATTGCTCTTCCACTAGAATATTATTGACACGCCCAGACTCCGAAGCGGAGTTTGACCGAAGTGCTAGCCAGTGCTGTCGACCAAACATGACAGTTCTTGGAATCCGCCTCTAGACCGACCCCAATTCCCGCCTCTTTCGCTGCCATTAGCCAGCGTTTCACCCAAGCCCTGCACAAAATCCATTCTTTCCCTCCTGTCACTCACCGCAGTTGCCTAGTATCGTACATACATCATACTAGACTGTGTTATACTGTTTTCCACAGGAGGAAGAGACACCGTCATCTGCAAAAAAGTGGCAGAAACCATTCTAAAACCTAAAGCCCATTTGGCATTTCACGCATTTTAGATAGTAGCACGTATGTCAGCATCGCCGCCTTATTTGCGCTGCAGTGACATAAGAGGGCTTATTGTAAAATAAGGCCGCATTTTTGCGAATGGACATTTTTATTTGTATCGAATCCGTTAACGACTCGGTAAATGTGTGAACTGTGCCTTTTATCAAGACACCAGTCAGACATATTCTGTCCATTTTGTTGCTAAGGAGCAGAGGCTTTTCTTGGTTTGAGAGGTTGTAGACAGCGCGGAAAAGGTAGTCACGGATGTCGCGACAGTCCAGTTTGTCCCGTTGCCACCGGGACCCGTGTTGGTGAGCGCTCAAGACTGAAAGCCGTGGATCTGGGGGAGTGTCAGTGAAACGAACGAGAGGAAAGCCTGCCCTGGATTTCAATCATTTGCGAGATAAGGCCCGAACGCAGAGAGAAGGGACAGGGCCTCCTCCTTCGCCTCCTCCGCTTCGACGCTACCCCCTCATTCCCTGTTTCCTCCGTGATTTGCTAGGATTCGCACGCGGGTGAAGTTGGATACATTTCGGTGAGGACTTACTTGAGAGCGAGGCCCCCTGGACCCCCTCCCCCACTCCCTTGCAACCCCCTCAATCAATCTACTTTCCCAAATTTCGTGTGAGGATTGGGATTCCACAACCACCCAAGGTCCGTGTGGTTTAGTCCCGTCGAAGCCGGGCTCTCCAAACCAGGGGGATGACTTTAGAATCTATGATGGCTTGCTGCCTGAGTGAAGAGGCGAAGGAGTCGAAACGAATCAACGCAGAGATCGATAAGCAGCTTCGCCGAGACAAGCGAGACGCCAGGAGGGAATTGAAATTACTTCTTCTGGGTACGGTGTCATTTTGCTATATAAAAACTGTCTGTGTTTGTGTTGGTGGATCCTGTCGACCGTGGTTATATAGCTAGTTAGCGTAGCCACATAGAATCTAGGAGGCTAACATTTTAGTGGGAGTGTTAGCTTAAAAGCTAAAAGCTAGTTCACTTGCTAGTCTGCTAGCGAAACATCTGTAATGTAGATTGATAGCCAGCTGGCTAGGTGCAAGCTAACTTGGCTAGCTTGCTTTTTATGGTCCTGACAAGCTAGCCTAGCGGTAGCTAACTACTTCATTTCAGTCGGCCGAAATGGAGGGCCTCAACCTTTAGCGGAGAACACTCGCGTAAATCTGCAATGAGCCAATTAACATAATAGACTGTTGATTGATTTTTTTTGCCTTTCGCAGTATGTGTGGATATTGTTACAGTGTTTCTTTTTGACCAATTCGTTTTTGAAATTATGTCATGAATCTTGCTGTCTATTGACTTTTAAGCCATCAGTTTGTCTACAGCTAGCTCTTTGGCTATGCGATGTAGAAGACGGTGCTTGCAGTGGTTGTAAATCAGTTGGACCCATTTTTGAGGGCCGCAGATAATGATCTAACGAGATTACTTGTCCACAACGAGCTGCCCCTCTTGTCACGGCAGATGGCTCACTGTGCCAGCTTTCTTGTGCGTGGGCTGTTTAACGTTATAAAAAAGGGTTAACTTGTTCAAACCAACATGCCTATTAACAACGCTTAACGTTAACGTTACAACGCTTAACGTTAACGCTGCTTGATGCGTTTCATGTTTTTGACACGCTATTTTAATCTTAATTTTCAATACGTTTGCCCGCAATATGCCTAAACTATAACATGATTGGTCGTTATCGCCAAGGAAGTAACGTTAACCCTAGTCGTGTGTCGTCAACGTTAAATTGAATACATTGGTCATCTCTTATGTTTCAGTCCACCATGAAACACGGAATCTTAACAGGTAAAACTAGGCCAGATACTTATGCCAAATTCCAATTTACTGCTTCTTTGGAGATGATATGGCAAGGGGCCGGAGCATGGACTGTAGCTTCTGGACGTTACATCATAGGCTGACTTCGTCTGTCATTGGTGGTTAGCCTAATTTATTCTCACTTTCGAAGAGGCTGATCAGTGAATGAAAACGATTCTGGCTTTTGGAACTAATGTATGTTAACCCAATAATCTTCTTAAGTGCTGCAATTGAGTCTTTTGGTGTTAAGTTTATGCATAATGTACCAGGCTATCTCGCTGAACAGTCCAGATTTTAAGACCCACTCACTCCGTCACCCAAAACAGGCACTTTAAAATTTAATGTGCCCAATGGTTGAAAATAACCATCTCTCCCCACTCTTAGTTGGCACTGGAAGACTGATAATGTAGGTCAACACAGTCAGTTAGTTTCTTTGTTCTGGATGGAGTTGTCTCCAGAGGCCCAAGTCAAATGGGAACCAGGGAAGAACTGGTGCCTCAGCCTAGGGTACAGAGTCTTAAAGGGGCTGGAAAGGTTGAAGGCACTGTGGATCCTCACAGTGCCCACACACACACACACACACACACACACATACAGGCTATACAGGCTATACAGTGCTGATGCGTATGTGGGTTTGCCCACTTAGGTATCAGAGCTGAACAGCTTTTCCAATCATTTCCTATCAGTCACTAGCTCTGCACCGCAAAACACAGGCTTGCAGATAACTAACTCTTGCTCTTGTGCACATACAGACACACACACAAATGCACACAGACATACTCACACTGGGGGGAAAAGGGGGAGAAAAGATTAAACTCCAGGAGGATGTTGACTTTTCTCCAGACTAATTTTAAAACTGTCAGCATATGAACCCTGTGCACTGTCTTTACACTTCCTACAAACTCAAGCAGGGGACCAACGGCTCCTAACCTTACCACTCCTATCCCCCACCCTCCCACTCCCAAACACATCCCCTCCCACTCCCAAACACATCCCTACAGTTTTATCTCTCACTCAAGACTTTTTGGTACTAGCTCTTTGTCTGAGAACAGACATTTAGGTCGTTCGGTGTTTAACAGCCTCGAGGGAGGAGGAGGGGAGGCAGCCTCTCCGGGGTGGTTTGCGGGGTTAGGAGGGCCAGTTGGCATCAGAGAATGCCCTAATGCTCCCCATCAGGCCTTACACACCCACTGGCTGACCAGGTCTGTGTGTGTGTGTGTGTGTGTGTGTGTGTGTGTGTGTGTGTGTGTGTGTGTGTGTGTGTGTGTGTGTGTGTGTATCTGTGTGTGACCTATTTAAAAACTAGAACCTCTGAACCTACCAACAGAACAGTGTAGCAACAGAACTACCCGCACAGAGAGCGTTAGTGGGCAAAGGTAACAGTCACTGAGTTACTGTGTGAGTGTGTGTTTTCCTTTGTTCATTTTGTTCTTTCATTTCCTCCACAATCCAACTCCCACGCCCCCATATTGCATCCCCCCTCTACTGCCTCGTCCTCCCATGTCTCTGGAAAATCAGGGTGAAAGTGTTGCTCCCTTATCCTGTTACTGGTGGATTATAAACAAATTAAAGAGTGTCTGGAAAAGACTTGGGATTAGCCCTGGTCTTAGCTGGCTATGAGTTAGGCAGGGTAGCAGCTCAGGGCCCAGGTACAGCTACAGCCAGTGTCCAGCAATCCAGTGTCCTGTCCATGTGCCCCTTCTCATCCTGTAGGGTTGCATGTGTTCATCTGTTTGTTTACTCATTTGCACTTGAACAAATATCGATGGCTTCCTCTAACCATGTTCTTGCGTGTACCTTCTGCTGGGCAGCTGTGCCAGGCTAGGTTGTGCATAGATGAGGGACTTAGGCTACCGTCTCTCTATCATGCGCGCACACACACTCAAAGAAACCCACCCACACACCTGTTGTACTCAGTGCTTTTTTTCTTGCTGCGAGGTGTGTATGCAAACTCCCTGTTTCTAATGGGCGCATTTTTAGGAGTATTATTTTGAAACAGGAAGTCAGAGTGACACTTGGGACTTCCTTGTGGAGGACTTAGCTTAGCCTGACTTAACCAGAGTCTGAATGGATATCACAGGGCTGGATGTCTATGCAAATTTGCATCCACTGTGCATTTAAGGTTTGTTAATGACGTGGGAACCCCCTAACCTATCAGGACCCTGTCAGGCCTTGGATAGTGTGTTTGGTATAATATGTATGATGTATGGCATGTTTTTTTTATATATTGAGCACTGCACTGTACAGGTTTGTTGATGTGATAGGTGGTAGAGTGAGACACACACACTCTTCTTTAGACTCTTCTTTTCACTCTTTCTTTATGTCAGAAATGGACTTTACAATTAAATAAACAAAATGTACCAAGCCATGAAGGTTTAGGAAGTAAAGAAACTTTTAGTAAAGCTGAAGCCTGCACACGTTACCATTAACAGTTTGTGTTAGGCCTTGGTGTTTATAATGAAGTTGTTATATTGGCAGTAACACCATGTAGTACTGGAGTTGTTTGAACCGTGGGGTTGGGGTGATCTTCCCTCACAGCCATTTTGGTTTGAGATACTGCTGTTGATGCTCTGTGGTTGGTGGGTGCAGAATCTCCTCTCGTTCAACCATGCTGAGGAACCTATGTATGGCATGCCAATTGCTGTTGTCGTTGGCATGGTGGGCACACATGGTATTCACCCCCCATCTTCCTCCATACTCCTTATAACCTGTAAAGCAACTCCATACTTGCCCCACAGCACCCCTGATCCTGTAAAAACAGCCCTGTTGTCCTGCCTTCCTTCCTTTTTTATTCCCTAGCTGCCTTTTTCTGGACTCCTTAAGCCCTCAGCAATGTTACTCTGTGCTCCCTGAAGCATAATGTTGCAAGGCCCACTTAAAATAAAAAAATAACTCCACCATGTCTCACCTCCCTCTGTTTTCTCTTATTTCCTTGGAGCCTGATCTGAACAAACCCAAAAGCTGTTTGATTGCCAAAGGCAGTGATTTCGACACACCTGTTTCCTTCCCAACGTTGTTAATCCATGCATCGTTCAGTGGAAGTAGCTTAAGTAGTGGTGTTAGGCAGCACACTGAGCATACTTTGTACAGTGCAACACCTCACAAATGATGGACTTATTTGCATTTCCCTCCGTGTCTCTGTCTTCTTATAGCCTAGGCCTACATCAGGGTAATATGACTTCCCAAACTCATTAGCTAGCCTGCAGGGCAGCACAGTGCTACATTTCGTTTCCCCATGAGCGTTTTTTTTCTCCCTTCATTGCACAGAGAATTGAAATCAAAGGCACCCACGTAAAAAAAACCTCCTTCCTATTCTGATAAGGCAATGGCTTGTGGTTTTCATTTTGAGTCAGAAAACAACCAGCAACCACAAGGAACTTCCTTGAACTGAACAAACTCTCACACCTCTCCACATTGACAATAATCCAATAAGTTCTATATTGTTGCTTGGTCTCTGCAGTGTACTGTACCTATTAGCATGTAATTCTGTGCTTCGCCCAGATCAATAAGATGTTGCATCTTATGTCTAATGCACTGGGGTGCAGGGCTGATCTCATCTACAGAGATGCCTAAACGTGTATTCAGCAGCTGGTTCTTGGAGGCATCTGCGCTATGCCTGGACTGGGTCTGGGTCAGGGACACTTCTGTCTGAAACATCAGATGCTAAGCCTCTGCTACTACAATCTGTGAGTTGGTCTGCTTCTGTCCTCTTACGGATGTGGTATTTTGTTCTCCTATGCCGCCACTTTATATTATGTGTTCTGCCTAAAACCACAATTTGCCAGACCTGCTCATCAGGTTGGCACTTACCATAACCCACTGTGCTCCTCCCTCCGAGCCCTCCCTTTGGCCAGCACAGACCAGACCAATCACAAGCACTCATGAGAATGGCTGATATCCTAAGGTGGGGATCACATTAGCCAGTGGCAAGCGGCAGGTTTCCTATTGTTCTCTATGGTTCGGCAGCGGAACGGTGGCAACGCTGGCGTAGCGTTGAACAAGCTGAGCGTTGAACTTGGTTCAACTTTCAAAGCGAGCGTATTCAATTGACAAACCGTTTGTATTGCTTAGGAACGAGAGAAAACTTTTTATGGTCTAAACGTTGCGTTACGTTTGCCACTGCCGCTTGTCGCTAGCTGATGTGATCCTCGCCTAAAGACCATATACCTGCCTGGAAGCACCTTAGAGAGTGTTATTTAATGAACCTGAGTGGCTTCAGTAGTATTAGTGGTAATGTGTCCCATTAACAATAGCTGACTATGCTCCTTATAACCTTGATACCCTTGATAGCCACAGTATGCCAGGTGATTTCTGCTATCAGCTTAAAAGTCTACCTAATGTGTGTAAATGCTGAAGGACTGGACCAGACAGTGTTCTCACTGGAGAAGAATGAAACCGTGCTCTTCTTGATCCCTACTGAAGTCTCCTTCAGCCAGATTCAGCAATCGTAACGGATGGTTTTGGGTGTTCTGGATGCTTGACTTTGATGGACACTCTCTACGTTTCTTCCAGTGGCCGTACCCCAAACATCTTTGGAAGTAACATTTCTGACCTTTGGTGTCAGTTATGCCACTCTCAATGCTTCACTGCCCCCCAACTCCTACATCACCACCATGATGTTTCTTCCCACTGGTGTCAATGCTCCACTGCACCTCGAGCCCTTACCTCCGCCTTCCCACGACCACCAACACCTCCCCAACCACTGTGCTGTGGTGAACTCCCTGGCCCACTGCGCCATATGAGGCCAGGGCCACAGGACAGGGGCTAGTCTTGGCAGGCAAACCCCCGTGTTGCCTGTACTTGGTCAAAACAGCACACCTCTGCAATTTTCCGAGAGGCGGGACCGTTCTGGGTGGTGGTGGTGGTGGTGGGGGTGGGGGGTTGTACATAGGCAGTGTATTAAGGAGAGCAAGGGTAAAGGAAGGAGGGTTGGATTAGAGTCTGCACGTCCCCCATACCCTCAACACACACACACACACACACACACTCCAACTGTCTATCTAACAATTGGTACCCATCAGTGGGCACATGACAGATTAGCACCATGTACAGGCCGTGAGCCAACACAGGTTTTCCTGCTTCAATCAGATTTTGTCCCGCCTCTACCTCCCGCCACAATTTTTCAGTACTTGTGTTCATGAAAAACATTGTCTCCTAACTAGCCTTGAAGTGATTTGACGATTGATATTTACATGATTTTAACATCACTTTTTATCCGTCTTCTCAGATAAAAAACATAGGTTGAGTGCCTCTTTCCATAAGACCCCCTTCACCTCTCCCCTCCCTTCCCCCCTCCACTTTGCTGAAGGCAGGAGGGATGCATAGGAGGAGGAGAGAACATGCTAGAAGTGACCTCCCCAACCGTTCCTCCTCCCTGCACCAGTTTACCATAAGTAGGCTACATCTGACACAATATGCGGACCGGCGCCTCCTCAGCTGAGACTGCTGGTCCAGTCCCACTAGAACACTTGGATAGAAGAAGATGGAGAGAGTTACCAGAACAGGGAAGGGAGGAGTGAAAGAGATGGAGGGGGGGATTTTAGAGAGAAGTGAAAAGGAGAAGGGAGAAGTGTGAGGCTCTTTCGTCATGTGGGTTCTGAAACAGGATAGAGTTAGATGGGCCTTGCCCAGGTGAAGAGGGCAGGAGATAGGCATGGACAACAGCTTACACTGGACCTTGGCTCGATCAGAACCACATCCATCTCCAAATCTGATCCTGTTGGGAAGGGTTCTGTGCAGGTTCAACCCTAGTTAAGGGTGCAGACTAGACTTAGATGGACTTCATCTTCATCTTCCCCAATCACCCACAACCACCAAGTCTAGTATGTGCTCAGTGGTGAAGGAAACTTATTTAGGCCTCTTGTCCTGACAGTCACTGTAAGTTTGGGGAACTATGAGTTTCACTCTCTCACACACACACACACACACAAACCAATTTGCACTTTCAGTTTTACTTATGTTTTTTTTTTGTCTTGTATGCATACTTGTGTGCTGCAAACATTGCCACACAGACACACACACTCATACAGCTCAGCAAATACAAAAACTTTCAGGTATTTTCCAAAGGCTCCTTCTTGTCAGATGGTCTGTGTGCTTTGATCTCTTTATGCCTGCCACACATTAATCTTATTCCCTAGCTGTCTCCTATCCTTCCTCCATCTTTTGTCCTCTCATTTCCCATTTCTTCATTCCTTTGTCTATCTATCTGTTACTCCCTCTGTCTATCTGTCACTATTTCATCTCGTACTGCTGCTCACTCCCTCTTCCCATGCAGCCACCTGTCAAAGAGGTGTGTTAGAGTGTGTGTGTGTGTGTGTGTGTGTGTGTGTGTGTGTGTGTGTGTGTGTGCATTAGAGATGGAGGTATTACTGGTTTAGCAGAGCACCACGATATAATCCATAATGCCTGTCATATTGTCTTGTTTATTAAGTATTTACAAAAGCCATTGTTGTTGTGTGATTGTGTGTGTGTGTGTGTTGTAAAAACTGTCCACTCCAACCAAATGATCCAGCTTGAGCTGGAGTTGGCCAAAGCTCCACAGGAGTGCACAATGCTGCAGGAAAATCATGTAACACGTAGTTGCCAAAGTAGTTCTCTTCATTTTAGCCAATGCAGAAGGCAGTGATGCCACTTTTGGCCTTTTCACACTTCCGAGTGGACCTGAAACTCAATTAGAAAGACTTCTGTTGACACATTTCTATGGAGCAAATACAATGAAATAGCCTAGCCTATAGGGGACCTTACCAGTGTGACAGTGGTTCGATGGTAAGTTGCATCAGTGTGGTTATGACATTGAGCATTTTGGCCACTGCAATTGTGTTGATGTGATTGGGCTCCCTGTTGGCTGCGGTTCTGATGGCAACTAGTGCTGAACCGGTGGTGAGATCCGGCCTGGTTCGAGCCCATATGTGGCCCGGGGCAGCCCGATGTCTGGGGGCATGGAGTCCGTGCCGCACGAGTGGTCTGCCAGTGTGGAAGAGTTTTCGCTCAGCTCAGGCTGGTCTGTTCCCATCCGTTTTGATCAAATAAGGCAATGTGGTCATGACTGTGCTCTTGTGACGAGCTGCTTTGACAACTACACACACACACACACACATAAACTTTTATCTTTCCTCCCCTTTTTTGTGGCAGCCATGGGAGGATATCATTCTCTGCCTGCCTATCCAGTGCCAGCCAGAAAAACACACACACACACACACACACACATTGCCATATATACTCGTTCACACACACACAGTTTTTTTTATTAGCTGAGGCACCCAGGGCGCCCTGTTCTAGCACAAGAGTCCAGTAGGGTCATGACCTCAGGCAGACAGTGGTTCTATTAATACAGGAGGTGAGGCCCTGCAGGAATCAGCTGTGTGTGTGTGACGGAATGAGCGCAGCGGGAACGTTAATTGAGTACGTCTCTCAGGTGATGCTTATGCAAGCCCACAGGGAGCGCCATCGCTCCTGTTCTCACCTGGGACAAGAGGGCAGGAGAGGAGAGCAGCCCAGGTGAACAAACGAGAGAGACACACACCACACATCTTTCTTCATTTTCTTATTGCTGATATGAGTCCTACCAATAAAAGTAATTTATAGTTTATTCACATGAATTCTTTATTATTCTCACTATATTCATATGATGTGCTTAACAATAACTTTGGAAATGCTAAATCCAAACTATTAAAGCAAGTATAAGAAAGACCAGTCCCTGATGGGGTGGGGCAAGGAGAGCATCTATGCCATTGGAGGAAGAAAGGCAAGATGGAGCAAAGATGAGAGGAACGTGAGTGGTGTGGAGGAGATGTGGATGTGGGATTAGGATTAGGGATCTTAAAAAATGGAGCCCAACAGTGAAGGGGAGACACAGGAAGTACTGACACTACAGGAGGAAGGGAGGACAGCTTGGCAGAGGACCAGAAATGGAGATGAGGAGAGAGAGAGAGAGAGAGAGACTGACCCAGGGATAACGAAGAGAGTGAATGAGACCAGAGATGGTTGATAAAGTGAGATGAGAATGTAAAGGAACCATATGCAAGATTGTGGCCAAAACTGGTACTGCAATCACTTTCAAATTACTGTAGAGCGGTGTATCCCCTCCTCCTCCCCCCTGACTCGAGGTTCCAACCCGGATGCCGAAACACTACTGACTTCGTGATTAGTAGATAGGTGGAGGGTGGTGCATCAGGCCAAAACACAACATCAACATCAGTTGAGGGCTGCAACTTCACTTTTTAAATGACAATATCCTGGCCAGACTACTGTTGTCAGTGATATAAGTATTTGAAATGAACATGATTTCTTAATGTCTAGTGACATATCAGGGCCATTTTATGATTAATTGAAATACATTTCTTACATGCGGTTCCTTTAATTATTTATCCCGTGTCCAAAATAGTGTTTCATTGGCATCATACACAAGCAATGACGATAAAACAGTACACAAAATTATATTTATCTTCTCTTATTGCTTATTCAGAGAAAGTTTATGTTTTGACGTTATGGACACACCTTTAGGAGTCTGGAACTAGTGCCAGTTCGTTCCATTGGCGAATCCCTTTATCGTGGTAACTACCGACATTTTGACGAGACATTGGCAAACGCAAGAGACAAGGAGCTGGAGGGGGAAGGCCTACATGCGGGAACAGAGAGAGGGCAGGTAAGGATGGGAGGAACTGAAAAGGAGAGTGGCCTCCCTTGTGGGGTGGGTTAGCGCTTACGGCAAGTTGCCTTGAGCCAAACTCTGGTCTCTGAGTGGGTGGCTGCAGCAAGAGATATGTGGATGAGCTGTGACAGCCATGTTGGCTCTTCAGCTGATACTGGCCGCCATGTTGGCTCTCCATTTGATGCTGGTAGCCAAGTTGGCTGTACAGTTCATACTAACCATCATGGACCTTTTCCAAACCAAGACCCTATTCACACCTACTGTTACAGAGTGAAGAGTGAACTCCATTTTGTAGTGACACTCATGAAGGGGTAGGGTTACCTGCATATTTCAAACCAAAAATAAACAAACAATTGTCTAAAACAAGCCTCCACACTGGCACTGTCTCCATATCTTAATTAAACAAACTATTAACTAGACTATTTTGCACTCTCTCACTAAAATCTGATAGGGCAACAAAATATGATCCCACGTGACCCTAGAGACATTTGTTAAAGTGGTGCGGCTCCTTTTGAGTGCCTAGTGAGCGATAGCAAGTGTGTGCTTCTCAGCAATAGAGGAAAAGAGAGAAGATGCTGCTGCTGCAGAGCCTGTCTACTAATTGCTGCCAAAGCAGAGTTAGTGAAGGATATGCATTGTTTAAATTATTGGCCATTGAATAAAGCGGTGATTTCTCGCACAACATCTCTTGCATTTACCTGTTGCTCATGACCTACTGTTGAAGGGAATTGGGTGCTGACTTCGGTCTTAGAGGATATAATGATCTGACTAACGAGCAGAGGCAGGAAAGGGTAATATTTCTCAGTAAAAATGGCAAAATATGAGCTAACAAAACACTGCAAATTAGATTTATCTACTGAAACAAAAACTCCAGAGTTTGTTTTGTAGGCTACATATCCCTAATTAGCGCGAAGTGCAGCGCTACACCAACACACCAGCAACTACACTCAACTAAGTGTATGCCACATGTATAGTTTAGGTAAGCTATAGTTTAAACGGAGAACCATTTGGGCGAGGGTAATAGCTGCGTAGGATGTTGTTTGTTTTTGAAGTGCAAGACTGAAACAAGAGTCGCAAGTAAGCTATGTGAAGGCATTGGAGCAGCTAAGCATTTCGCTGGTTACTTTGTGACTGTGACAATAAAGGCCTACTACTACTACTACTACTACTATTTTTGGGTATTTTTGGCGAAAATACATTTTTAATTTTACTCTGCCGTTTTAAATAGCCTAAGTCTTACTTCTTGTGGCTTGTACACAATGAAAATGCTTTTGTGGAGGCGAAGTTTTTGTCTGTTGTTAATCCTATCTCCAAAGAGCTACATCTACTGACAAGGTAACGTTTCATGATCCTCGCAAGATGTCTTCGGGTTGACTATTCTTGAAGTTGTATGGCTGGTTCTCTCGTTAGCAACTCGCTACGGATATGCTATATGGCTATGCTAGGGGAACGATTCCACAAAAGTTTGTTTACCATCAGATTGGATTTGTGAAGGTGAACATCTTGCATAGTGTACCTTTTAAGTTATGCTGCTGATATCAGTTTCACTTTTATGATGTTAATTACGCTTCAGTTAACAAATACTGCCATGTGGCCTGAAAAACAGCAGGTTGGGTTATGGTGCTGCATGGACACGTAAAAACTTGCACATGCTCGTTAATTTAGCATCGATGCATACTCTCTTACAGCATTTTCTTTTGTGATAGTTGTGGATGAGTACCTTTATTTTATCAGATGGTAGAGATGCCCATTCTTCTTGACTAAATGCCTCCAGGTCCTGTAAATTCTTGGGTGGTCTTGCATGGACTGGAAGTTTGAGATCTCCTCACAGTGGCTAAATGATACTGTAGCCACAGACGGTTCGACTTGGCCTTATGCGTCAGATCATTTTAATTTTGAGAAAGTCCAAATGTGTCCCATGCGGATGTTTTGGGCAGATGAGGGCAAATGATCCTCCAATACCAATACTCCAACATGCTGCATTTTCCTTCCCTGTGTCTTTATAGCTCACATACCCCCAAAACATCAGAGATCCACATCCATGGGATGGTGCACTTTTCATCATAGGCTTTGTTGATTCCTTTCTAAACATAACGTTTATGGTTGTGACCATGAAGTAAGTTTTTTTGGTCTCATCACTCCAAATTACTTTTGAGTTCTGAGGCTTGTCTAAATGCTGTTTGCCATATTGACAGTGTGCTGTTTTGTGGCATGGATGCAGTAATGGTACCGGACTGTGCAGCTCATTTTTGCTGAAGTGCTTCAGGGTTTTGCTTCTTTGGTTCCAGACCAATGTTCTTTGTAGTTGAGTTGTAACAGTGCTGACCAGCATTTTCCAATCTTTGGATATATTTTTCTATTCTTGATTTATACAGTTCAATTGCCTTTTTCCCCCGCAGATCTTTTGATATCTCTTTTGCTTTCCCCATGGTTCATTAGCCAGCAAAGTTAGAGGGTGAAATGAGGTCTCAAAAGAGCTATTAAACTCATTGACCATATACATGCACTAATTACAATCAAACATGTCATATGTGGGAAAACGTACCTTTAATAGCAGATTAAACCTGGGCATGTGAACTTGTGTATATATATATATATCAGGCCAAACTTTCAAGGGTTTGTAGACCTTTTGATCAGGGCCATTTGTGTGACTTCAGTTATCACTGTTAGTTGAAACAGTAAACTTAAACTTATGTAAAAGTAAACTTATGAGCACAACTGTACCTGTCTAGGTAGGTGGTTCCATGGTACAAGAGATTCTTGACTCAAGACAGAAGCGTTAGTCATCTTTAAGAGGGTTTGTTTCTTTTTCACGTTCTGAAGTCTCTAGTTATCTCTGCCTTCCCCCTCTGCCTGTTTCTAGCCTTTTATCACTCCATCTTGAGGTTCTCTCTCTACCTCCTTCTCTGTCCCATACACACACACACACACTCACGTCCACACATGCATACACACTTTTTTGTTCTCCTTGATGAAGTGCCTGAAGGTGTCTGAATGACCTGAGTTGGACTGCGGCTCCCCTTGTGGCCATAAAAATAGATCAGGTGCCATTCTGCTGCGTTACAAAAGAGATGAATTTTTTTTTTCTCCCCCCTCTGTGTCTCCCATCATTCTCTCTCTTTCTTTATCTTTCGCTCACTCTCTCCATACTTTGCTTGTCTATCCCACTATCTTCCTATCCCTGTCTCAGTCTCTCAGCCCTACTTGGGGTGGGAGTTGCTACAGAGATGACAATATGATGCCAACGATATTTGGGTCACAAATATATAGTTGGAATTATTTACATTTTTACGATACAGCAGGTATTGGAATTTGATTCCCCTATACACTTAGATCCCCTTTTATTATGCTTTGTTTTAGGGCTGGGACAACGCGTCAACGTAATCGATGACGTCGACGCAAAAAATACGTCGACGCAAAATATGAGCGTTGATTCGTCAAGCATAACATGTGCTGCTAAATATTTTTAATTTTACACCTTCAGTGTTTTCCATACGTTGACTAATCTGTGGCTGGGCACCACAAAATCAAAACCGGCCACCACACATTGATGTTCTATGTTGTAGTCCTACTATTTAAATTAAAGATAAGATAATTTCATTGAGCTGCACTTTTTACTCACACATAGCCTTTCCTCGCCCCGCCCGCTCTCTCTCGTAACGAGCCCGCTGCTCCTCCTCTGCATGTGCATTTAACAAATTATTCACGATTGTTGTTGCCACATAGAAGCACTGCATAGAACACAGTGGGCTAAATTGCTATTAAATCCGCTTAGCATCGTGACCATGCTGCGCAAATTTGTTGAAAACTGCAGCATTAAAGTTAAGGTAAACTCTGCTAAGGTCTTATCACAACATAGATTAGTCTCCTCAATGTACTAAGTTAAGTTACAGTATGCAATCAAGCAGTATTTCAAAGCTAACGTTAGAATACTTTTTGGATGTCAAGTTTAGCATGCTTACTTGCAGCTGCTTGTATTCGTTACTCAGGCTCATTTTATTGACTCTGAATGTTTGCAAAATCCCGATGTAAATGGAAAAGTGTTTTCAAAAGTGCTTGTCCAAAGGAGAAGTACGAACCGTTATTTGAACTAACTACGTTATGAATTGCATCCACACATCAGCAGCCTTTTAACTGTGTTAATGTTAATTGCAAGGATTCCCACACAAACGTCTTAAAATGACAGGCACTCAATTAGACATACACTACTGAACTTTATTGAATGCTACCTCTGACTAAGAATGCATTACTTTGCACTTGTATAGTCTTTTATTTCGGAATCTTAAGAGCAATAAACATATATTGCAATGTTAAAGAATTCATGTTTTTTCATTCATATATGTAAATAAACATGTATAAGTTGCTATTAGTGAGTTAATTGGGAGATAATCGATAATCGAATCGAAATCGAATCGGACTGAAAAAATGAATCGTTAGATTAATCGATGCATCGAAAAAATAATCGCTAGATTAATCGTTTAAAAAATCGTTTATCCCAGCCCTACTTTGTTTACTTGGAGCCTTCACAGCCATCTTGGTATCGTAAATTTGTTTGGAACTCACTATTTACTCGCAACACTTATGCAAATCTTTCTTTTTCACTTTCCACCCTGAACATGGGCAAAATGCACCATTAACATCAATAGGTTTTGTATAGAGCTACCACAGGTTACTCTATACAACAACAGGTGGCAGTGTGGTGACTATATATAAAACATATTGATGTCAATGGGACATTTTGCCCATGTTTAGGGTGGAAAATAAAAAAGAAAGATTTGCATAAGACAAGTGAAATTGGTGTTTTCAAAAAGAAGGGATCATGGAGAATTAAGAAAAACATATTTAAAAAAATCTTTGTATATTCCCACAAGGTGTTTGGGTGCTCTGAAAATGATAACCAAAATGATTTTTCAGACTTGTGAGGTCTGCTGTTCAGACCCTGAAGGGATTTGTTTTCTGTTCATTGCTTTTTGTGAGAGTGTTTCTACTTATCTCAGTAAGGAAAATAAATCAAGAGCCTATGTTGAGTACAAATATGTCTTCTGAAGGCTTAAACAGAGCCCAGCCAAAAACTCCAATAAAATTTGTATCAACTTTGAGGGACAGCTATGACCATGCAGGATTATCCAGACCAAACGTGACGATTTTGCTACATACTATTCCTATTTATGTACCAGCATGCAAAATTTGGTTTAGTTCTTGCGCTGTGGGCTTGTGAACTTTGACAAAAATTGAACAAAATCGACACCCCCCTCCCCCTGTAAAACTGGCTGTATCTTGGAAAGTATTGATCTTACATAAGAGTAATTTTACAGTGTGTCTCCTGGGTAACATAGGTACACCTGGTAATTTTTTCAGAATTTTTTGAGACCTAAGTGCGTGGGCCCTGGTTGAACTGACGTGGAATGACCCTAATATTATAACTCCATGCTGTTTTTGTTGATGGACATCGCCGTTTTTCTACCGTTTTAATAAACGGCACACACACTTGCATGGTCAAAGTGAGGAATTATCTGCACTCGTTTTCTTGCCATTAGATAAACATTTAAAAACAAATGCCGGCATGTTGCCATGTTAATTATGTTGATGGCCTTTTAAAATGGTAAACTAATATTTGCGCAGATCTAACTTCGTTTCTGATAGGCAAATTCGGAGGAATAATTTTATCATTGTATTCTTTTGAAAACTCTGCCTTTGCATTTTAATATGGACATTGAATCCGCAAACATGTGAAAACGATGATGTAGAAACCCATGCTCCCTTCCTGATTGGACCTTGTCAGTCTGATGTTTCTTGACTCCCCATAACTCACTTCGACTTACTACTAGCCTACCAGTGGTGAAAGCAGCATGGAGTCTGAAATAAAAGCAGCCTTTTTCTCTTTGGCATCATCTGTAGTGCAGTGAAATACTGTATTTTACAATGCTGACAATTGCGTGATGTGATTTGTGCAAATGGTCATGCGGTCTGCGCTTCAGGTGTCCATCCCTACAGCCTAGATTCAGAAATTGCAAATGTGTGTGTGGACGGAGAACATACTTAAAACGAAACAATGTTTTAAAACAAAACAAAATGGTGTGGAAGTAGCCTCCAACTCTCTCCATTCCCACCTCCCACAACTCTCTGCATCTCTCTCTCTCTCTCTCTCTGTCCCTCCCTGTCCCTCTCTTCCCTTCCCTGCTTTCTCCTCTCTCTGCAGTAAGCATCATCTCATCCCAGCAGCACTCCATGTTTGTGTAAAATAGTAAATGGACTGCAAAACTTGCATGTTTTTCTCTTCCAAGTACTCGGAGCCTAACAATGAATACCTCTCATTCTCCCACACACAAACACTGACTTCTGTCACGTGTAGTGCTGCCCATTGTGTGTGTGTGATGTGTGCATTGATAAATTAGAGGGTTAAATAGATGAATTAATTTAAAAAGTAGTGATCTGTTTTCTTGACACAGTGCACAGAATGAATGGTATGAAGGAGGGGCTTGATGAAGTCTTACAGTTGACACTCTTTTAGTCTAAAAACGTGGTGCATAGCTCAAGGGAACGTGCACTAGGCTGAGAAACTAGGCTATGCACCAGTCACATTTCTGGATACACCATGTCCTGTTTGTAGGTTAGTTTTGCATCGCCGGTCTGCACATCCAAAAGACATACATCAGAACTGAGTTTGCCGGTCTTGTTGGGCTTACTAACGACATTTAAGTCTAATCCAGTCCCAGGAACCTGGGCCTGGTCCAAACTGACATCCGATCCAGTTACCACTGTCATCTGAATTGTGGAAATGAGCACAGTCAGAAATGTGTCACATCACATGTCCTGGAAGTTGAAGAGGAACAGCCTGGTCTGGGACCTGCACTGCAGCGCTGTCTATCTTAGTCATGATAGAATTGTAGGTTGCACAGCGATACCTCAGATGGCCCTACATGGCTCCTCCCATCTATCCCATAATCGAACCCCCCCCCCCCCCCCCCTTTCCCAGTCACTCTTTTTCTTTCCATCATTTCACTTGCACCCTCTTCTCCATAGTAGTGTCTTCATATGTACCCCTTCTCCTCTCTTGCACACTCTTCCCCCTCTTTGTCTCACATGCACGCTCTCTCCCTCTTTTTCTCTCTCTCTCTCTCTCTCTCTCTCTCTCTCTCTCTCTCTCTCTGTAACAGTGTATCCTTGACACATTTTAAAGCCTTAACTCTATCCTCCAGAGTGCACCAACCACCAACGGATCTTGAGGAGAGTGAGGGAGGGGGGGATGGCATACTCAAACAGTCATCCACATTGTACACACACACACGCACGCGCACACACTTACACTTGCTCTCTTACTCTGACATGGTGCTCAGTGAAACTCGCCCGCTGAAGATGCCCTCCATTTTGAGTGAGTGAGTGAGTGAGTGGTGGTGGTGGTGGGGGGTGGCGGCAGAGAGATGGTGGTGTGGTGGGGGGGGGGGTGGCGGCAGAGAGATGGTGGTGGAGGGGAAGTGAGAAAAGCTGTGACTAGAGGAGAGGAGGATCTACAAGGTGCAGAGAGATCCTCCTGTGAGGGCCAGATGAGCGTCAGCAGGAGAGGATGGAGAACCACAAGGCAAAGGAGAGGATAGAACAGTGATGCAGGCAGATGAAGAGAACGAGCGATGCAGTGATGCATCCTCTTGGTCCTATCAGCTACAGCTCTTATCTGCAGCTTCCACCCACACCTTCTCACACTCACACTCCACACACACACACACACACACACAAAGACACACTCACACTGAGATGTGAACATACTCGCACACTGACATCCGTGCACAGATTCACACAGCCATGCACATGCTCTCTCTTTCCCTCTCCATGTCCCTTTTCCCTCACTGCCTCACTCACACATCTAACATGGGTCCGCCTTTCATGATGATCTACTCACACCTGCCCTGTTCTAAAGATGGTCCAATGTTGAACACGTACTGTAAGACATCTTGATGGGTGACATTAATATGTGTTTTGGGTGTTGCAAGGACCTGTATCACTATGTGCTCATCTAATTTGTTTATGAGTAGAGAGAACTGTGAGGTTTTAATGCAAAAAACACCCATTTTACTCTCGTTACAACTCTAAACTCTGGCTGTGGTGACGCCATGCTGGTCTACCTCTGTGTATTCACCTGTGGTTTATCTTGCAATGGTGTCTCCTGACTGCACATCTACACCCCAAAATATAACTTCTAGAAATAAACACTGACAAACTAAAACAACTTCCCAAAACATCCAGTCAAATTGAGCCCCATCCCAAACAGAACTCTGCTGTCAACAGAGCTGCTGACATCAACGGCAGTGTAATGGGGTCACCATGGTGACACTTTGTTTTTGTCGGCTTCAGCAGGTTCTGAAGCCCCGCCCCCTGCTGTTCTGCCCCACCTCTAGCAGGTGCGCTCCTCATGGAGTGCACACTACTTCCCCCTCAGTCCTTACTAGATGCCTTTCAGGTGCTCACTCCATAGGTCTAAAAGTCACATGGCTCAAGACCTTCAGCAATAACCACATAGCTTCTACAGTCAGTCTTGGATACATGACATAAGCAGTCATTGCTCAAGATGCAAAGACTCCATGTTGGCACCATTGCTTTGTACTGAATCAGTGAAATCACAATGCACATGTATTCACTGGACAGGTCAGAGCTTGGATGGCTGTGCGTGTTTGTGCATAGCTTAGCAGCCGGACCAAGTGGAGCGCCCACCAACTTAAATTAGAACTGCTCACAGTCTTCACATGGCCTAGAATTCTTTGTGACCGCAGGCTGGTGGGCCTGTGTGTGGCTGTCTGTCTGTCTGCTGTGCTCTGCTATCTAGATATCTTTAGACAGATGAGCCTATATAGCTGCACTGTGAGGCTCAGACACTGTTTTTTTTTAAACTTTATTCCCATTCTCAGCCGCCATTCACACAGTTTTCCAGTGCTTGCTGCTACGCCAAGCTCTATTTTACAAACAATACAAATCAGCCTGGTATTTAAAGTACAGTAGCTATACAGCCAGAGGGGTGTTAACTGTAGGAGACAAATGTTTTCAAAGCCGCAGCAGGCTTAAGGGCTTTGACTGGCCACTGTCTAGGATAAAGTGACTAAAGCTGCTGGAGGATTAAACGGTTTTCTTCCCGGTAGGTTAAACCTGTTTAAGCTAACTCATGTTAAACTCATTGAAAGCCCTTAACCACTGCATTGCTTACATTAGACTGAAACTAGCGCTACTCCAGCTATTACCACACATTCTGTCATAGTTCGGCAAACAGTGCTTATGTCACTCCAGGCTTGCTGCAATGTTTGGCCAGTTGACGCACAAACACAATCATAGGTCAAAATACTGTGAGGCTTGGCGATATGTAGTTCTGAGGTTCTAAGGTTTTGTATAATAGATAGTGAGTGGGTTAGTTTTAGATTAAACTTCGTAATTAAGGTAACTGCTCTAACTCTACCAGGTAGGCTATAGTCTCACATTAGAGTTAGTATCTCTTGGCACATACTGTAGCCAAAGCTAACAATTTAAAAGTGAACATGTACTAGAGTTCTCAACGGGTCGGGTCGGCCCGACAAACCCGATGGGACCCGTGGGTTCGGGTCGAAAATATAAGCAAATGACTTGGGTCGGTTCAGACCTCGGGCTTAATCTTTTCCGCTCAGTGAAAAAAAAAAAAATCTATTACAGTAATCATCGCTGCTGCTGTTCACCGTAAAGAAAGTCTGGCTGCTGCATGCAACGTGCATCATGTAGAGGGGCGGGGGCGACATGACGCCGCTTCGTGCACGCCTTTAGCCTGGAGAAGAAGATGGAATTGGTGAAAAGTAAACTTGCCGCAGGTGAATTCACCGTCGCTACTACAGGAGTGGGGAAATCAGAGGTCTGGAAAGTGTTTGAAGTGGTGCTGGATTCTGAAGGAAATTCTACAGGTTATGTCCAAAGCTCAAAATGCAAGGTGCTGATGAAATATGTGACCCTGCAAGGCGAAACCAGTCGCTTTGGTAAAATTTACAAAATTAAGTTATTGTGCTCACAACGGCCATAAACTAAGCTTTCCAACGATTAGCATATTGAGGGTATTGCAACAAGTATCGCTAAGATAACCGTTGCCATGGTTCATCCGTCACGATACGCCAGAAGAGGAGAAAACGCTAATGTGTTGAATCTTCACCTAAATAAAGTCAGGGTTTAACAGTCAAAACGTATGTTTTAGGTCGGGCCGGGTTCGGGCAGGTAATTCATGTTGATGTGTCGGGTTACATCGGGTCCGGGCTTTAAAAGCCACAGGCCGGGTCGGGTCGGGTTGTAAGTTTCAGGCCCGTTGAGAACTCTAACATGTACATCACTTTGGGCTGGGTCCGGTATGGGTCTCAAGATTCCAGGTGTTCCACAGGTCATGCTGTTACAGTGAGAGAGACGTGTGGACAGACACACACACACACACACACACACACACACACACTCACTCACACACACACACACACACACACATCCTGGCTGGGTGTGTAGGTAGGTCAGTGGCAGGTACCACACTGTGCCTGGGTCTTGCCCAGCCTGAGGGCCACTATGGGCCTCCGCACCGACACAGTTAGTTGCCATCTGATTTTGCGTAGCGCCTCAAGGCCCTTCTCAGACCTGGCTTCCTCTCTTTCTTTTTTTCTTTCAGTTAGTGTGTGTTTACGTGTGTGTGTGTGTGTGTGTGTGTGTGTGTTTTATATGTGAATTCGTTGGTGTGTGTGTTTGTCTTAGCCAGGCATTCAGCCATTTCCGTGTGCATCTGTGGCTGTGCACACCTCAGTATCTCTGTATTGGCAGTTCCCTCTGGTAGAGTGAGTGTGTTTGTATGTGTGTCTTGAGGCACCTCCAGTGAGCTCCTGGGCTCTTATGTAAGCATGTAGCCCACACAACGGGCTGTGCCTGTAGCTTTGCAGACCTCTTCAAGATGGATGCGCTTTGATGGAACAGAAAGAAAGAGGGGAGAAGTGGATATCTGAGCGGGGGGGGAAAAGAAAGGCAGAGATGAGAGAGTGCCAGAGAACAATGGAGAGAGAGAGAGAGAGGGAAAGAGAGAGCAAACAGAGATTCTTCTTTAAATATATAACCGTTCTCTCCGAGATGAGACGGACTGAGCCATCTCTCTCTCCCTCTCACAACCCTCCCTCCCTCTATCTCTCGTGTGTGTGTGTGTATGTGGAGTGTTCTCGGCAGCTGGTAAAAATAGCCATGGCGCAGAGGGGAAGAGCGCTCTCTCCACGCGTTTCAGGGCAAATTAAAAGTCCTCTTGCGCCGACGCAGTCAACCCCTGCGCTGCCGCGGTGACCTGCTTCGCATTGGTTAGCCTAATGAACTTGTGTGTACTGTGTGTGTGGTGACGGCAAAGCCACATGTTCACAGAAAGCAGAAAACGGAAGAGCAAAAAGGGGGCTTCTGTTTGTATTGCCATGTTTTGTTTGTCTGACCTCATTTATGTTGTCACGTCCAGGTTAATAATCCCAAAATGGCCAAGGCAGAGTGTGTGTGCAGCTTTTATAAATGATACAGTCTCAGTTCCATATCCTTTCCAAACCATTAAAGACTTAACTTTGCCTCTTTTTAATGTGTTTTTAATGACTCATTGACAATTAGATTTCTCCTTGAGTTGGCCACTTAAATAGCCTATATCCTAGATGTTCAATATGCAGTATCATGCAGTTCCGACTTGGGTTGAGCTGGTCAGGACTTCCTGAGGACCTGTCTGATGGTCAGTAAGTAAATATGGACTCTGCCACCTAAACGCCCCCTCACCTCAAGATTCCGCTGAGAAGATAAATGTGTAAATCTGTGTGCATCTGCAACCTAGATAGTGCTTATTAATGTGCATGTGAGGCTGTGCACACCTGTATGGTTGCAGTTTTATGTGTGTGTGTGTGTGTGTGTGTGTGTGTGTGTGTGTGTGTGTGTGTCTTGAGGCATCCCCAGTGTGCTCCTGTAAAGACTCGAGGATTCATCAGGCTAGTCAGTGTATGCCACTCCATAAGGCAGGGGTGAGCAAACGTTTTGGCTCAAGGGCCACATTAGGTTTTGAATATTGGCTGGCGGGTGTACCAACCCCACCCCACCCCAAAAATAAATGAATAAATAATCTAAATGATGATAATGACAAAGAAGCTTAATGTTGTTTTAGAATATTGATTTAATAAGAAATACTGCTAATTTGATGCTATTTAACTCCTCTATAAATGGTGCTAGCCTAGAAATCTAGACGCACCCTAGTGGCAGCAAATGTAATTTGCAGCCAGGGTCGTCTAGCAACTCTCTGTTGGCTTGCGAGCTGGAAAAAACAAACTCTGGTCAGGCCAATCACATCGTGTATAGAGTCGGTGGGCGGCTTAACACAGAGTTGCGACGGTTCAGCGTGAATTTCCTGCTTCTTGAAAATAGAGAAGATGGCTGCTGCTGGCGAACAGCGGTCTTTCGAATCTGCTTTGGGCACTGAAGTCATTCCTAAAAAAGAAAGATTGGTTGTAGCGCTATCGTATTGCGTGCAAAGGGAATTTAACTCAGCGGTCAACGCTCCCAGACTCAACATCTTGATGTGGGTCTGGCTTGTCAGGCTAAAATGGTGCACTGTCACTTTAAGATCATTACTCGTTCTCATAATGATCTTTTGCCAGCTCCATTCAAATATAGCCTATGGCTAGTGCTGTGCCTTCTCACAGTTTATAAATGGGAACTATTGGGAACTACTGTTGCCTTCATGATTTTCTTTTAGATAGATCTGCTGCAATGGAGATAGAGAGAGGACACAAAAAGTATCATCCTAATGAATCATGCAGTTTTGACATTGACATTGTAAACATTCTCTAAGAAGAGTGAAAAGCAGTTTGCAGTAAAGCTAACTGAATGTCATCCATCACAGGAAAAAAATCGCAAGCAGCCTATGATAACATAATTAAATGCTTGACAGGCTGGGATAAAGTGTGTGGCGGGCCGTAGTTTGCCCACCTCTGCCATAAGGTCTTTTTAGTTAAGTGACGAGCCTAGCTGTGCAGTACTGTATAGGAATCGGCAGAATTAATAGTAAAACCTATTCTCATTCCAGGTGTGTGCAGACATGATGGATGTGTACTGTATAGGATACTGTATAGGAATCGGCAGAATTAATAGTAAAACCTATTCTCATTCCAGGTGTGTGCAGACATGATGGATGTAGGCCAGGAGAGTTTGTTTCATACCCATAGTTAATACCCTTATTGTTTGGTCTTGGACCTTTAAGGAAGCTCTCGCCAAAGCCTTTGGTTCCAGTGCAGGAAAAAAGGCTCCATGAGTGCCAAAGTCATACAGCTGAGGCTGTGGTTTTCCACTCCTCTTGTCTGGGGATAGGCGATATAGACTATAGATCACAATATTTCATGGTATTTTTTGTGAGAATGGTACATATAACAACATGGAAATGGTACCTTGGTTGACCTCGCCATCGCTATCTCAGATTTCTCACAAATGATATTACAGTTTGTAGGTGACATCATGACATTTTAGTAGCCATACACTTAGTCTGAACATGGACAGGCAGATCGGGACTTTGTGTATGATGACCCAAGTACCCCATGTGCATTTTGGACAAGCGTTTACACACATCTGAGGTGTCATTCTGTTGATGTAAATGCAGAGTAGTAACACAGGGAATAAGAAATGTGTATTATCAGTGTATAACTCCAGGTATACGTTCCATCCGTATCCATATATTGTATATTGTTGTGTACAGCACATACATAGAGCACCTGTATACAGTTCATGCACAAATAAATGCAAACAATACACATTCATACACACTTAATACATGCATATATTGTTTTCCCAAGTCATTTCAGTGGAACTGTAATTGGGTTATTGCTATTTGATTTATCTTCACTCAATCAAAATAGTATTACCTGAAATACACAATTATATAACATGACCTTATTAATGATTTCCCAAATGGATTTATAGTGTTTTTGAAAGGAGGTCTTCATATATGTAGTATGTGAGTTTGTGCAGTATGTGAGTTTGTGCCAAATTGTCCCCCATTCTCTCAGGTGTATCATTTAACTTGCGTGCTTCTCTGCTAGGAGTCCCTGTTGGGTTAGCGGTCTGCTTAATGCGGTCAGCTGTACATGACTGCAGCTATTTGCATGTGGTCTGAACGCAGCCTGACGGGTGAACTTATTGCCTCACTCCCTATCATGCACCACCAGTGGATTTGCATGGGGTTCAAATCTGAGCTTGCTGGCATTGTGTAGAAGTCTCACTGACAAAGATACACACAGACACACAGAGGAAGAGAAACCAAGGCCTCTCAGCTGTGAACTAAGCCCAAGAACCCTTCCGTTATTTGAAGAAAGCCATCTTTTTTTTTTTTTTCTATCAGCTTTGACTCAGACACTGATCTAAATCTGATCTAAAGCTTTAGCCAAATCTCACCAGATTCCATCTTTAATCCAGATATTAAACCAGATCTTGTTCCTGATCCCAAACCTGGTACTGATCTGAATCTAAAATGTTAGTCACAACATTCTTAGCTCTTGTCTGTATTCTTGACTCCCAGGCCTGGTATTAGCAGCACAAGTCTCTGGATGAGCAGAGTTGGCTTTGTACTGAAGAAAGGTCCTTTGTGGGCTTTGTGCCTCAGAGTTCTGATCCTACCACAAATGTGCACGTTCTGCTTTAACCTATCTGGCTTTATCTTTAACACAGATTAAGGTGAGCATGGTTAGCTTTATGCCGTCTGGAAATGGTCTTGGCAGAGGTTAGAATGAGAGCTATGGTTAGCTTTATGCAAGGGTGTTTGAGTGGATCAGTGCAACACTTGGTGTTGCTCAGGATTTTATTCCAATATCTCTCTCTCTCTCTCTCGCTCTCTCTCTCTCTCTCTCTCTGCTTTTTCCATTTTATTTTTTTTTTGTGAAATAGGACGGTCTCTACGGCAACAGCATAGATTTGAAACGCCTCCTCCCACACGCCGTGGTTTCTGTGAGTGTGCTCAGTTCCTGTGGCCTCCTTTCCCGCATGTGCTAGGCAGGGCAGGCGTGTGTGTGTGTTGGCACCATATATGCAGAGGCGAGTGTGTTCACCATTTATGCAGAAGCGTGTGTGTGCATGCACCATATAGCCTATGCAGAGGCCTTTGTGTCTGTCAGTGTGTGTGAGCACCATGCGTGCAGAGACTTGTTTCTGTGTGCGTGTGTCTCTGTGTGAGCACTATATTGAAATTTGTGTGTGGGGGTGCGTGTTCATGTGTGTGTCTGCATGCTACACATATTTGTGGTTGTCTGTGTAAATAGGAAAGGCAGCACAAACAAGTGTGTGTGACTGTGTGTCCATACCACGTTCATTCTTGCCTATGTCTGTCACAGAATACTTCTAACTGGCAGTCAATTGCCTACTCTGCCATTATTGACTGACTGATAATGGAGTAAAATCTGCCAAATGGGATGAAATGGGTACTGTGGAGGCTTAATCATGACTCCTCTGGTGTACAATTGGCTAAATGTAAAAATGTTAGGGCTGGAACGATACACCAACCTTACGATTCGGTTTGTATGACAATTTTTGAATTTTTTTTGTTGGGGGGGGTAGACATTTTATTAAATAACATTTCAATAGCCTACCTTAGAATGCCAGAGTATTACAATATAATATAATATATCTGTATTATTTTATATGCTGATATAAAAAGAGAGAATACTGAATGTTTGATATTTATGACAGCACACTTTATGCAGATTAGCCTATAGCCTAGGCCTACTATCTATCTTATAAAAAAAAAAAATCCCTCACGGGATCAAAAGAGTATATATACCAGGGCTCTACAGTGCGCCCATTTCACTCGCACATGCGAGTAAAAATGATGACGTGCGAGTGCAAACAAATATTTAGGCGCACTGGTGCGAATGACTTCTAACCATGTCAATGTTTGTCTACAAAATACACCGCAACATCGAGAAACATGTGCAAACCATAGAATCACGTCGCGAATGCAGCATAAAAACTACACCTCCCATCAACGTTAGCAGTTTCGCGTTGTGACTCGCTAGTAGTCGCTTCTATCAAATCCAAGAGCACGCAGAAAAAGCGGAAAGTTAGACTAGCCAGCCAAGATGCAAAGATTGAAGAAATTAGTTCTTCTATCCACCGAATTCATCGGATATAGGAGGAACAGGATGAGATTCTGAGAATGCAGTGAGAGAAGGAAAGGTAACCTAACATGCCTTTTAGCCCAGTTGACGTATTGGCTGCAATATGCAAAATATAGCTGTAGCGAACAGGCACAAAAGTAGCCTCCCGTAATACTCCCATTTTATTAAAAGATAGAACGCTACTGACAACTCCTGGCTTCCATGCATGCTTGTTTGTTTACACCGAATACAAGCTGAAGTGCAAAACGAAAGTAGGCCTAACGTTTGCCTACTGCCCCCATCAATGCAGATATTAAAAAAAGGATAAATATATATCCTTGATGGCCTATGTTGGGTTTTGTGGAAGAGAAAATGGACTGTTTTAGTAGTAGTATTAGGCAGTATGCAGTCAGATAGGACACCATGGGCATATTTGGATTAGCTACAGATGGATTCACAAATAAATAAATTGGCCTACATTTGGCAGGATACTTGATATACAGGCTAAATGCTAATATGGCAATGTATTATATTATTTTACATTAACAAAATGTAGGAAAATAGAACAGACTGAAAATAAAGTAGACACTGATCTTTAAAATCCTGTTTCCTGTAGCCTAAATGTTGTCAGTCATTCTTAATATTCGCAATTGGTGCACTGGCATGTTTAACTGTTAGCTGCAGTGTAATGTTAGATTATGTGTAAGTTAAGTACAGAAGTGACTGTGTGCCCAAATTTTTGTCTGTGCTCCTACATTTTTTAACTTGGGCGCACAAGTGCTCCTGGAAAAAAATGTTAGCGTAGAGCCCTGTATACTTTATACTTACTACTTATTACAACTCTACCTCTTTAATTCGGTTGAAGCCTGGAAATATTGTAAACAAAGTAGCATAGTTGGCTAGTTTATCATAGTCTACTGATTGGACTGTTCAGTTTGTGTTTGAGTTTTCAGGTAATACTTTTGGGAAACATTGGTATTGAGATGATCAGTCAACTTGAATGCAAGTTTTAAACAAATATATACAGCATGCTAATGATGCTAAGCGGATTTAATAGTAATTTAGCTAGTCGTCTTCTATGCGTCCTTGCTTTCACGATTATGAATGTTTTATTTGGATTGTGTTGGCCGAATCACGCGTGTCCATTGAACGAGGGAGGGAGGGAGAGCGAGAGAGAGAGTGGAGCAAGGAGAGGGGGGTTACTTCTATACTGTTTGGTAAAGTTGAACACACAGTTTACAATGAAAGCAACAAGATGTATGAAATGATTTATTTATTTATTTTTGGACGTAGGCTACCGGTAAGTAAAGCGGGAGATGTGTGTTGCATGCGGTCATAACGTGCAAAGCACTGCATGAAATACTAGAAAGGGTGTGTTGCGGTTCTGCCTTTTTCACACCGCGCGGGACAGGTTCGTGGATATGAGTGTCGCGATTTCGGTTTTGAATCGCATATCGTTACAGCCCTAATGTCTGTAAATGTGCATTATTAGGTGCGTTATGAGTGTCCGTCAGCCAATTCCCCAAGTTTTGTCAACGTACTGTATACCCATGTAGTGCTCAGGGGATACCCAATTAGTAAAAAAAAAAATTGCCACTACCCACAGCAAAAGTACCAGAGTCCTTATAGGCAAGTCTCCCCACTCAGCGGCCATCTTGGTAACGTGCTTCAGGCAGTTATTGGGAAGCTATTTTCCTATTCAAATGAATGAGGAGGCATACGTAAGGGAGGTCGTGCTGACATAATAGAATATCAGACAAATTTGTGTTTAAATCTAAAATACACTGTATTAATATCTCTCCCCAAATCACTGAAATAAGGCTAAAAACGACAAAAACGAGGTTGGCTACTTACATTATAGGATGTGTGGGCGGGATGTGTGCAGACAATTGCCATATTGGCGTAACAAAGTAACTTCATACATTTCTATGAAGGATTCTTTTTGTGCTGTGTTTCCTACATAGTGCAATACCAGGCACGGAGCAATGTCCGAGACTCCGTTCTCTGTATTCTATTCTAAGTCCCTCTTACATCAAAATGAGGTGCAGCCTTTATCTTAAAGGAAAATTCCGGTATTTAGCACTTTGAGTCCCTTTTCTGGTTTGTTTTGGATGAACTAGAGTGGTGGACACCGAAATTCTGACGATTTGTCCTGTCTCGACTTTTCTGACTCGTTTTGAATTGCCTTTGACTAGTCAGAGTGGCTGCCTACAGGCATGCTCAAACATGTCCTAAAATAACCCTTAACGTTCGTTTTCAAAACTGTGCAACTCACCGAGCTCAATATTTGAGCCTGAAGCATAGACGGTGGCGCAGTAATATCAACGTGCAATGAGTCTTCCAACAGAAATCAATGGGATTTTACAAAATGCCAAATAAAACACGACAGAAACTGTATTTCGCTACACTACTTGTTTTGGAACATTAACGAACACCACTAACCACGGTTGCCGGTTCGAATCCCGACCAGTAGGAATGGCTGAAGTGCCCTTGAGCAATGCACCTAACCCCTCACTGCTCCCCGAGCGCCGCTGTAGCAGGCAGCTCACTGCGCCAGGATTAGTGTGTGCTTCACCTCACTGTGTGCTGAGTGTGTTTTTCGCTAATTCACAGATTGGGATCAAAAGAGTATTTATACTTATACTGCTGGTTTGCTTGCTTTCTCATTTCCTTTCTTTTTTTTCTGTCTTGTTTGCTTGATTTCTGGTTTTACTTTCATTCTTTTTCAAATTATTGTTATTATTTTTTTCATGCTTTCTTTCTTACTTCCTGTCTCTGCTCTCTGTGCCCTCCTGTCTTTCCTGAAATGTGTCTGGTGGTGAGTGGCACCCTCCTTCTCCCTCTGTCGCCACAGCAGACCTGATCAAAGTTAACTGCTGCCTGGGCACACAGCTGTCACTATACACAGTCTGTGTCATGTCGTCCTGTGAACAAACACGCACACACACACACACACAGTTGACGCTATTGTGAAAGCTAGGCAGAACCAAACCCTGAGCCAGCGTTCAGGAAAAAATTGAAGTGGAAGTTCCCTCATCCCTTGGCTGAGGCTCTCAAGCTCAGCTCAGCTGTTGACGCTCAGCTGTTCTCACTAGGCAGCCACCTCTAAGGCCGCTGGGAAGGTGGAGGACCACAGCCAGTGCGAGATGAGGGAGAGCTGCTATGGAGCAGAGACTGTGAGAGGGGGATTGTGGGACCACAGGCAGCTATGTGGAGCAGGCCGAGTTTTGGTTGGCTGTCTTCAAGGCGGGCAGGCTGGCGTTGCCCCTGGTGACGTCTGCTCGCACGGAACACTCTGGAAATGCTAGTCAGCGAGTTGGCAGATAAAGGCAACGTGGAGAAAAACAACGGGCAGCTCAGGCGCGTGTGCAGTTCCGTTGCTTTTGAGCCTGCACAGTTCTGCACTGTGGCTCTAAAGACAACGGCAGCTGATCAGCAATCAGTTTTTGTGCTTATTTTCTTTTCTTCGTCAGTGGGTGAATGATGCTCTCGAGACATAAAATAAACACACTGGTGATGACACAGAAATACTAGTAAGTGTGTGTGTGTGTGTGTGTGTTACATTGTGCGTAGATGAAGAAGAGAGCCGTTGCCAGCCAAGCATTAAAAGAACTATAAAAAGGTGCCCTTCTGTTTCTAGGTCAGTCTAGAAAAGTGAGAGAGAGAATATCAGAGGATAGAAGGAGGGGAAGGAGAGGAGAAAAGTTCTGAATATCCTAAATTCTTGTCTAGAGGGGGGGTGGTGGCTTGTGAGGGAGGTGTTAAGGAGGGATTTAAGGAGTGGGGCAAGATGAAACGGAGAGAGAGAGAGCGGGACAGCAGCAGAGGCAATGAAGAGAGACCGTGTTTGTATGTGTTTTTGCGCACTCGTGTGATTCTGTGTCTTATACACATACTATATACTTATATACATACTTATACTATATTTCTGTCTTTTTTTGTTTTTCTTTTGTTTGGTTCTTTGTGTGCGTGTCTGTGTTAATATATACATGTGTTTTGTATCTCTGTTTTTCTTTTTGTTTGTTTGTGAGAGAGAGAGAAAGAGACAGAGGGGGTTGGGAGTGAAGAGGCTGATCTTGTGACAGGGTCACGAGAAATAGATGAGACATTTAAATAATTCTGCTCAAACCAGAGACATACACGCACAGGGCCCTGCCCTGGCTCTTGTGCGTGTGTGTGTATGCGCGCGTGCTCGGCCTGCCTTAACCTTGAGGCAGTTGGGCCCAGCTCTAGCACCCCCCTCACCCCTTAATGCCCCCCTGATCCCAATGACCTGGGCTGTAGTACTAGTGCCCTCTGCTTTATGCCTGCTGTTGCTCCTCAGTGCCCCCGCCCCCCATTTTTTATTGCTCCTGGCTGTGGCACTAGAGAGTGTGTAGCGAGAAGGATGATCGAGCAAGAGGTAGAGTACCGGTAGTTTGGATTAGTGTGTGTGTGTTTGTGTTATGACCTGCATGTGTGTGTGTTTTATTTATGGTGATGATGAGTATAATTTGGGGGCACTTGATGTTTGGCATGAATCGCTGTGCGTGTGTGTGTGTGTGGGATGAGTTGACTAAATGACCTGTGATCTGTTGTCTATGCGTTGGAAAGTGAGATTAAGTGTGTGTGTGTGTGTGTGTGTGATTAGTATCTGGGTGTGTCTGTGGATCAGGTCAGAGTTGCTCCTCTCTGTTTGCCCTCCTCTATAAAGCACACAGGGGGAGGGCTGGAGGCGTCGCCATGGCAATGCAAACACTGCTACTTTGAACCTTGAATACAGGTGCCTGCCTCTGTTTTTTTCCCTCTCTTTTCCTTCTGCTGCTCTGCAAATATTTGTGTTCACTCATTCTTTTTCTGTGCCAGATTATTTCACTGGTCTGTGTGTGTGGATCAGGAGTCAGGCCACAGTAACAAAGGAACATGGTGCCCACACACACACACACAGCCTCACACAAGGACTGACAAGGAAGGACTGTCACCATGTGTTTCTGTCCCCACAGAAACACACGGTGACACATCAAAAACATAACAGCACACCAGAATGTGCAGGAACAGTGTAGAAAACACCAGCTCACTGCCTATTTCTCTTTCTCTCTCTCTCTCTCTCTCTCTCTCACTTGTTCACTTGTTCACTCACTCATACACTCACACACACACTCACACGGGCACACACACACACACACACACACACAAACAGCTGACGAAAATACTTGAGCATAATGCTCTCAACTAATGCGGGGCAAAGATGAGCAGAAAACTAGAATTTCACTCTAAACTCTGAACTTGTGCTCCCTCAAAGCATTTCCCATCCTTCTACAGTAGCGCCACGCCTGGTCCTTTCCCCCCATGCTCAGCCCTACCCTCACACTCACTCTGCCACATAGAAGGCACCTGCGTCTATAGCATGCAGGCCCACTTGTCCAGCCGGCTTCTAGAAATTCCTCTAAATCAGTGGAAATCAGAAATCCCCCTGTAAATGTATTGTAAAGAATATTTTCATTGATTTAAACATATTTGCTTTATAACTTAATTGTTTCCCTCAGATTGCTCATGAAGACCTGAACATTTGCTCAATATGGATACTATATTGATAGCAGAGGGGAGTATTAAAGGCACCCTTAACAAGATTTGCTTTTGGGGTACCGCTCTGGTTGAGAAGAAATCAACTGGCTTGTCTTTGTGCTCCAAATGTGTTGCCTCCAAGTGCCGTCTTATCTTGATCGGTTTCAAACTGTCAAGCTAGTATTGTCAGACATAGAACACACTCTGGTATCTCCTCGTTACTCACCATTGTACTGGTGAAGCTGCTATGCTAGCAGTGCTGAAGTTATGCTAGCAGTGCTGAAGCTTGCTTGGAGCCCTCCATGTTATGCTAGCAGTGCTGAAGCTTGCTGGGAGCCCTCCATGTTATGCTAGCAGTGCTGAAGCTTGCTGGGAGCCCTCCATGTTAGGCTAGCAGTGCTCATTTGCAATAGCCCCGCCCCCCAAACTGTGACACGCCCCCATTTTGGGAACCACTGCTCTGAACTCAGCAGGCCTCCTGAGACACAGCAGAGGAGCAGCACTTAACTGGCCAATCCAAAGGCCTTCTGAGAAGATGGCTGTCTACTGGTCACCAAGACCACACACTTCCTGTCTGACAAGAAGTGATGTGAGGGGAGCAAGAGATAGATGGGAGGGACAGGAGGAGAGAGAAGTGACTTCTTTCCAATGGTACTGCATCATTTACAGCAATAGGGAGCTTTATGTAACGTGTGTGTTACATAAAGTGTGTGTGTGTGTGTGTGTGTGTGTGTGTGTTTTTTAGAGGTGCAGAGAAAGTGTAGCAAAGGATTCTAAGATACATTTTTTGAGATGCATGAATACATAGAGACCAGGCGACATCTTTAGTGTGTGTATGCGCTGCTGAGGCAATGTATGTGTGTTAGTTAT
Source organism: Alosa alosa (assembly GCF_017589495.1). NCBI lineage: Eukaryota > Metazoa > Chordata > Actinopteri > Clupeiformes > Clupeidae > Alosa > Alosa alosa. Next base: position 14,494,101 of record NC_063189.1, read on the forward strand.
GTGGGTTTCGGCTGTGGATAATTCATGTGTCTGTGTTCCGGCTGTGGGTTAGATATATGTGTGTGTGTGTGTGTGTGTGTGTGTGGGGTGGTGCCGTAGATGACTGATTATGAACCTTGTGGTTAACCGTGGTGCGTTGAAGGCAGTTTCAGTTTCTGCTGCAGCACAGATTGCCTCGGCTGTGTCAGTCCTTCAGCTCAGCCACTCTCTCTCTCTCTCCATTTCTGTCTTTCTCCTTTCCTCTCCATCCTTCTCTTCCTCGCTCATGTGCTCTGTCCATCTCTCTTGCTCTGTGTGTTTTGGCTAACAAAAATATGTGTGTGTGCATAAGCTGACGCCAAAACCTGTGTTCATTCATGTGGGTGTATGCGTGAACTGCTGCAAACTGTGTGTGTGTGTGTGTTTTTGACACATGTGACATCATCATGCATGTGTGTTGTTTGTTTAATGTGATTGTTGCCGTGGTAGCAACACAAAGGCGGCTGTGAGGAGACGTCCAGGCCGTGTCCAGGTCCCGACAAGCAACGTGTGTGTGTGTGTGTGTGTGTCTGCGTGAGTGTGTGTGACCCAGACTGTGTCTGTGTGTGTACATGTGTCAATAGGTAAATGTGTTTGGGGAGCGTATGTACATGTGTCAGTAGGGAAGCAAGTGTGTGTGTCTATGTATTTGTATGGCTTCACACAATCCTCATAACACACACACACACACACATACATACAACCCTCTGGCTGATTGAAACTCTTGTTGATGCGGGTCCAGTGCTGGTCAAGCTTGGATTGGGTTCCTGTCATGGTTCTAGTCCGGGATGGCCTGGCCCCTTCTCGCACGTTGTCAGCTATGGGTCTCTGATAGAGAGAAAACTCATTTTAAACCCTGTTTGCTTTACAGAGCCAAACTAATGCTGCCCAAGTGTGTGTTTTTAGATAACATTTTAGACTTTTATATATGTGTGAGCATATAGGGGCAGTCTCATTGTCACATGTAAGACAACTACACAGTGTCATCCTATGCGTTGGAAATTAACTAGCCTACCTGGTTCTCACACTCAGTTGACATTTAGCAATGTTCAGACTCGTTCAACAGCATGTAATGCTTATCATGTCTCATTTGTGCGAGCTAACAATGCACTAGGCTAGTGATTGTGATTCATGTTGGTTATGTACATTTGGTTAGAGTACATCTAGGTAGGTACTCCAGATCCTATGCCGATTTCCTTATTCCCTATTAAAGGGTTTCTGTTGCACCTTTACAATCACCTAGGCCTGCAATATTGACATTAACCTCTCCAGACTTAGTCCTGTAAACAGTATTCACATAACCTTAACATCCTGTACTGTCCATAGGTTTCACAAACATCCCTAAGGCTCTTGGTAATACAATTTCTAAAACTGATAGTTCCGGTCCTTGATTGTGATTGGCTGAATCGTGTTCAATGCCGTTGTAAAATCCAGCATAAACATACACCTTGACCGCATTTCGTTCTATATTACTGCGCTACCATAACTTCATACAAAAGTTAAAGTAGCTGCGTCTTGACGTTGCTTGGCAACCATTCAGATAGAGGAAATATATTTCTTGGCGGAAGAATGATTATCTAGGAATAACTCGTTATATTTCTAGTTGCTGTGCCTTTACTGTATGAAACTTTATACTAACAGTTTTAGAAAAGCAATAAGCCAATCGAGTCTGTAGGTTACACTGATTCTACAACAGCTAAGGGGGGTTTTAGGCAGTCTGCTACCGTATCGTGCCTAACAACGCCCCTTAGCTGTTGTAGAATCAGTGTAACCTACGTCCTCTCGGGGCTTATTGCTTAAATACACATTCAATATGCAGTCCTTCTCTTTGTGTCTGTCTGTCTGTCTGTCTCATGCACACATACCCCCCTCCCTATTTGATCCTGTTTGTAAATGTTAGTTAGCCTCGCTGAGACCAGACGGATTCTCAAAACGGAATCGGTCTGGGGTTCCTTTGTTCACTTCTGAAGGGGATCAAATAAAAACCGACTCTTTTCAAAAGTACAGCAAACACATCATTCTTGGTAGGTTAAAATGTGTTTAAAGCAATTGTTTACTCAATTCCAAAGAAGACACTATCGCCATCTGGTCAGCCGATGGTTGTGTTCAACAGTGCTCCTAACCGTACTCCTCTGCCGTAGAAAGTTCGTCCCATGCCGGATATGCAGTTGTAAATTGGTTTCTGGGTTTTTGGTGATTCGGAAATGGGATTGAATGGGAAGGCCAGATGCAATTCAAATGTGCCCACAGATTCATCCAAATATTGGCCAGCGTTGTTGACAACCAGTAACGGCTGTTGCTGCACCGACAGACGGCACCGGCCAATCAAGCCAATCAACGGATGGCACCAACCAATCAAATTACGGTTATACTTAAGTAATTATACTTAAATTACGGTTATACTTTGCATAGCTACCGTCGGGAACACCCACTGGCATGCATTGACGGAATGTAAGGGATTCTATATCTTACTGTATGTATGTCAGAATAGTTATGGGTGTGTCCAGTTGTCACTAATAAACAAGTTAATTAATTAAAGGGGAGTCCTAATCTCTCCACCAACCATTACATACCACATTCTCTGAATTTGGAGGAACCCCAGGAAAACACTGCAGAACTATATGTTCGTTAGTAATAACACACCAGAAGAGTGGAACTAGTCCAAGAAAAAGAGCACTCTGGAATAGTGGAACTAGCACATGATCACTTAGAACAGTGGAAGTAGCACACTTCAGAAATCAGTATGACCTGACATGTGGCCTCTTTTTTTTGATCCCAGACCTCATCAAGTGACCTACTCTACTAACTTCAGATACTGACTGAGTGCTTGACTTCTAGCCTAGCAGTCATACTGAAGGTGTTGAGGTCTTAACCCCTTTAATCACAAGTATCTAGTTAGGAAGTTGCTAACTTCTATGTTCTAACACCAGGTCAGGACCCGATCATCAGTTAATTTTCGATTTGTAACGAGAGTAACCCATGGTTAAAACAAAGGCAGTTATTTTGTTTTTTAACAACACCAGGTCAGAATATTTTAATTTACGAAATTAAGTTTGTTTTAACCGTGGGTTACTCTCGTTGGAAATTGAAAATATCATGTCATTGTTTCATATTGCAATCAATGTAGCCATTGGATGTGTACAAAAGTGCCTCAACTGCTCCTCTGTGCTCCTGTCATTGCTTGAAGCCCAGCCCATATTGGTTAAGTTGTTGTGATTTGGCCGACTGGAAATCAGTTTCAATGGGAGAGTGTCTAGATGGATATGCCAGGACGAATGCAATGAGCTCTCAGATTTGTCTGGTTCCAGGGAATACATAGAATACACAGAAAATACACAGGGGAATACACAGAAAATTTTTTAAATTCCTTAGGGACCTCTTGATTGTGATTCAGTAATGAACTCAGGCAACCATTTTAAATGGTAGAGTACCGAAGTGTGATGTTCCGTTTTCATGACCGCAGAATCACTGGATCTTAAACAAACTTTCAAAGTAGTGTTGAAAGTAGACATGTTGCATCATTTCTAGCTAATAAAAATAAATATAGCCATTTAAATGTGTTTTACCTGCTAGGAAGCAGCTTAGCCACATAACAAAATTCCACTGGATATTTCACATCTTCTCAAAGACTGGCGGCTGTTAAGAGTGAAATTTTTTGCCAAGAAAATAAAGCCAAAACACGTCTGTGAATTTAAGAATTTTAACCGCATGCTGTGAAGTTACATGCAGGTCTCTTTTACGGAGGAAACTCGTGCTAAAATAAAACTCTGTAGTCACGAATTTGATTGTGTTGGTATGAATATATGTTGTAGTATATGATTCCTACAGTGTAAAAAAAAATATATTAGCGTCTTAGAAACGTTGTAAAATTATTGAAATGGATTAAGAAAGCCACCACTATGGTGATTGATTTGTTTAGATCCAGTGATATCGCTGCCTTGACAACACTACGTCATGGCTTCGATACTCTACATTAGATTTACATTATAATTCTGGAATTACGTTATAATTCTGGAACTCTGGAAGGTATTTTGTGTAGTTGTTTAACTGAACTTGTGTATATATGTGTGTCTCCAGGCACAGGCGAGAGCGGCAAGAGCACCTTCATCAAGCAGATGCGCATCATCCATGGCGCAGGCTACACTGATGAGGACAAGCGCGGCTTCACCAAGCTGGTATACCAGAACATCTTCACCTCCATGCAGGCCATGATCCGCGCCACCGAGAATCTCAAGATCGGGTACAAGTACGACCAGAACAAGGTGAGAACCTAAACGCAGAACCTAGAACCAGGGCTGGACCCAAATGGCACCACTTGGGTAGCTCTTACATTACTCAGGTTCTTGGCTCTAGGTGTAGCACTGGGAGGCACATGAATAGATTGTCAGTTCGTGATGAACTGTATACTCACAATTCCCAGCTAACTGTAATATGGAGTGCATAATTAATCAGTGGGTATTTCTGTTGCGTTTGACCTCGGGCAAACTCTAGTTCAGACTTCTGACCCCAACCATGATTAGTCTTAAATGGCCGTGTGTGTGTGTGTGTGTGTGTGTGTGTGTGTGTGCGTGTGCGTGTGTGCGTGCGCGTAGTCCAACGCCATGCTGGTGAAGGAGGTGGACATAGAGAAGGTGTCGTCGTTTGAGCCACCCTACGTCAGCGCCGTGAAGATGCTGTGGGCCGATCCCGGCATCCAGGAGGCTTATGACCGCCGCCGAGAGTACCAGCTCTCCGACTCCACCAAATAGTGAGTACACACACACACACACAAGGATGAGATGAGTAGTGTGTGAGAGAATGTGGAGTTGAGGAGTGGATTATGAGGAGCTGAGTGAGAAAAGAAATCAGTCAATGTGATCATGTGCAAATGTGTGTGAGCGAGAAAGAAAAAACAAGATGAATTAGACACTGACTCAGGGTTCGTGACCATGATGAGGTGAATGAACTGTTTGAACTGTCTGTTTTTAATGCATTTGTTAGCCTAACTGTTTATTTCCTTGCTGTGTTTATGAGTGTGAGATGAAGGGAGGAAGAAAGATGAGTGAATGGATGGATAGGATAGGGGAGTAATAAGAAATGAAATACATTTCAGGACAAAAAGAAACCTACACAATTGAAAATTAATATACAAACATAGCACACACGGGTGATGAGTAAGGAGCACCCTTTCTGAACTCAGTGTGGTGATGCAAACAGGAAACTGGCAGGAAGTCGCATCCATGTTTGGAGTGGCGCCTGATGGTGGGCTGTCCCCTGGGTCTGTGTCCCTCTGCTGACCGACGAACTTAACTAGCCTACCGCAGAGGCCACCTGATTAAAACACACACACACACACATAAATGGATCAGAGAGATGTGCACTAAGAAGTTTTCCAAATAAATCCACTCTGTTCAATATTCAGACTGTTCTTCAACCTAATGTTGAAACAGACTTTACCGACAGACTATAGTAATAAATTACACATGCGCACACACACACACACACTCTCACACACACACTCTCACACTCTCTCACACACACACACACTCTCACACTCTCACACTACCTGACTTCCTATGTGATCATTCCCAGTGCTGGAAGTGTCCTTCTGTGGAGCCTGACAGCAGCAGCAGAGCTCTGGCTAGAGAGGCGGCACTAACTGCAGCCCCCTGGTGGTGGCACACCGAACTGCACCCTCAGGCCCACAGAGCTAGGGAGACAGGATGGGGCAAGCGATCAGTCAGAGAAAACCACTGGCGCCACCTGCTTCTCTCTCTCTCTCTCTCTCTCTCTCTCTCTCTCTCTCTCTCCCCCTCCTCTTTTCTTCTCTCCTACCATCTACCATTAATGAGGGCACATCCGCTGCTTTAAGAAGGCATTAAAGGAAGCTGATGGTATTAGCAGGTCCTGTAGGAACCGCAGACCATCCCTATGGTCGGTGCCCAGCCCAGCCCACACACACACACACACTCATGCATATACTGTATACATCTACCACACACACATACACACACACACACACACACACTGCTAGAGCGACAAGTCTTTTAAGGGCATTCTGCACGTTAGTTAATGTAGAACCAATCTACTCTCAAAGTAGCTCCACTCTGCAGAATATGGGACCAGGCGAGTGCTCAGAGCTTTCTGGAAACCCCAGTTATGTGGTGGACTTAACCACATGTGTGTGTTCTCTGGGAAGCCATCAGACTTGGAGTGCACCAGTTTAATGGCCATAACATGTTAAAACATCCCCAACTCCTTAAACCCATAAAGCTGAAATTGAAGAAGGAACTGAAACACACACACACACACACATATATGCATACACATTGTCCTGTCCTTGAATAAGTAAATATGACAGGGAAACTGGTCTCTGAGACTACACAGACACATGATTTCACCTCAGGCAAACACACCAGAGCAGGTTACACAACATCAGACAGGAGAACACACATACACATACACATACACACATACATACATACACACACTCACAGGGTACAAGGTCACAATAGGGTATTATTAGGCTACCAGTTTCTACCGGATAGTGAAACAGAAGAACACAACAAAAGATAGTGGGCAGACACACACTGCTAGGTTTTAGAGGAGAACATGGAACCAGGCTACAATACGAGGAACCAGCACATGGCATGATGCTTAAGTAGTTGAATGTGAGGTGGTGAAAGAGTGTATGGCTGATCAATTTATTTCTGAATGCACAAATACACTTACTGTTTCTTTTTTTGTAGTTGTTTAGTGTGTGAATGTGCATTGCGTGTGTGTCTGTATAACATGCCTTTGACCCTCCAGCTACCTGACGGATCTGGACCGTGTGACCGCGTCCAGTTACGTGCCCACTCAGCAAGATGTGCTGCGCGTGCGCGTGCCCACAACGGGCATCATAGAGTATCCCTTCGACCTGGAGAATGTCATCTTCAGGTACTGGTACTGGGCAAGGCACAGCACAATGCAGAGCAGAGCTGTGCTCCCTCTAGTGGTCTACGCAAGGAACAACTCCTCTACCGCTGTTGCTGCTGCCACCACTTATCTCACAAGACACCCTCACTGAAGAACACAGGCCATGCCAAAGCTCACACACACATCACATTGGCTGTGCAACATTTACTCTCCTGAAATTAGTAGGGTTTTATGACCCATTAGATGTATTTTGGATGAAGATGCACAAATTGTGCCCTGATTGTAAGGGCGATAATGAGCTTTACATTTTTGGTCATAAAACTGAGTTGCTAATGGTTTTTAGCCTCATGCTAACATCTCCAGTGTTGCTGCGGTAGTGGAATCTGAGTGAGCATGTCAACGGCTCAATAGCCTGCATGCTATCAGTTTCTGAGAGCTTATCTACTTGATTTTGGAGCAGTTTGCAAAAGCTAAAGAACTGCTTGCTGACATTTGTGGAGTTTCGATGCTCCTGGAATCTGGCCCTGTATGCCAAAGACTGAAGACGCACAGTTAGCTGGTGATGCTAGTAGCAGCTCCACAGTCCCGTGTCGGTGTGTAGCTGAAAGTGCTGAAGGCCTGGCCGCCTCTCTCAGTGGGGGTCCAGTGGGGTGCTGGGACTATAGTCTCAGGTCAGGGGTCGTAGGGACATGACCCTGTGTCCGTCTTCACCTCACACTTGGATCACACACTCACACACCAGCTCTGCCATGACACAGAAGGAGCACAGGTGTGTGTGAGTGTGTGCACTCCAACATCTCTGTTCTTTACCTGGGATTTGACTGTTTCTGTGCTCTCTCTCTCTCTCTCTCTCTCTCTCTCTCTCTCTCTGCCTGTCTCTGTATTTCTCTCTCTCTTTCTGCCTGTCTCTGTATTTCTCTCTCTCTCTCTCTCTCTGCCTGTCTCTGGTTTTCCTCCTCTCCCTCTCTCTCCCTTTGTCTCTGTCTATTCCTGTCTTTTGGGTTCTTTCTGTTTCTCCTCTTCTCGCTCTCTCTTTTCCATCTCTCTTCCTGTCTTGGTGTTTCTGTCTCTCTCTCTCTCTCTCTCTCTCTCTCTCTCTCCCTGTCTGCCTGTCTCTCTCTCTCTCTCTCTCTCTCTCTCTCTCTCTCTCTCTCTTTCTATAGCTATCTAAGCGATCTGGATCGCATTGCCGAGCCCAACTACCTGCCCACACAGCAGGATGTGCTTAGGGTGCGCATCCCTACCACCGGCATCATAGAGTACCCATTCGACCTCCAGAGCATCATCTTCAGGTACACCATCTGCCAGGGTCGCCCCTATGGGACCGCCTTGGACCTGCGCCGAACCAGCCCACGCTGTGTGCGCCTGTGTGTCTGTATCAGAGAGACTGCAGGATTGTCTCTGATGAAAGAGACAGATGCATTAAGACAAGGGTGTGTGTGTGTGTGTGTGTGTTTGTTTGTTTGCGCGAGTGTATGTGCGTGCTAGGGACCCGTGCCTCTCACAAATATTTTCTACCATGTGTTTGTGTGTGTCAGATGCGTAAATAGACTGTGTGTGTGCGCTCACATGCACAACAATTCAGTATTGTGCGTTATCTTCCTGAACACGAGGATGCATCTTGGAAAACTTTGGTGGAGAGTCGGTGGGAAGTTGGATCATGGACTTGGACTTAATTTGAGCCACAGTGGAGTTAGGTTTCAATACATGCTGAAAAGATGAATAAAGTACGTTGTGTAAATAATTGCAGTTGCAGTTATAGAGGATGTGGCTAATATTGCAAGACCAGGAAGTAAGAGTCCATCACGAGTCTGGGTATTGCTTGTGTGTGTTTGGAAGTGTCTGCAGGTTACTTACAGTATTTGCCTCTTGCCTCTGCCTTCAGACAGTTTGTGGTGAGATACACCTGTTGTCAAACCTGGTCATAGCACCAAGAGACTCATTAATCCATTGGCGGTATCTGTGTCTCTGTGTGTGTCTGTACATATGTGTTCTGGTAAGTGTTTCTGAGAGTATCAAAGATGGGCCTTTTTGGAAATCAGCCTCTACCTTTATCAAAGTCTGGGGCCTTTATATTTGATGCTTCCCCATCCGCCCAGACTCTGTGGCCCAGTTTCATATTGTCTGCCTGGTTCTCCTCCTGGCTTTACCCACAGTAATGCTGCCGATGCAATGGCTGTTGCCTCACTTGACGCGTTTTTCACCCTTCTCTACTCCGCTGTATTTGTGCAGCTTATCCATCCTCTTGCATTCATCCCTCTTTTTTGGACATTTTACAACTCCGTCGCCGTGCGGACTTTCGCCTCTTTCTCCATGTCTTCTCTCGCTCAGTTCCTCTTTTTTCTGTCGCTCCATCCCTTTATCCTCCCCACCCTCTCCCTCTAACTCCCTCCTTCCCTCCCTCTCTGCTGAGGTAGTGTAGCCTGCGGGGTGTGGCACGGCGGCCTACATTGAGGTTGGTGGCCATGTTTGTAAGTAGGGCACATGTGTCTGGCGTCAAGCAGAAGGAGGTCGGCCGTGTGAAGGAGCTTTATTTTGGGCATCCGTTCCTGGAGGGCCTCGTTTGTCAAAGCCCCTGTCAGCCCCCCACCCTCCTTTCTCTCTCTCTCTCTCTGTGCGCCTGGCTGTATACACACAGGGACACCAGAGGGCGCCATGGAGTCCTCTCACCATTCTTATCAACGTCATGACCCCTCCTCTGCATACAGACACAAGGGGGTGCCATAGATAACAACACAGGGCATGGATGTGAAGAGCATCCTCTCTTCTCCAATGTGTCTTTCTCTCTTTTTTTCTCAATCTCTCCCACACTTTTCTTGTTTTATTCCATAATATCTATTTTTCTCTTTGAGAGGCAGAGTGAATGGGAGTGGCCACATCTATTACTGTTTTGTCTGTGTCTGCCAATGGGACCGGTGTGTGTGTCTATAGATGTGTCTGTCTGTGTACGTACATCTGTGTGTGTGTGTGTGTGTGTGAACAAGGCTATGGCATTTTAATTGCCTCCAGGAGCTCTGGCCCGAGTTGAAAAACACCTAAGCTGAGGAGGAAGGAGGGGAAAGAAGAGAGATGCCAGAGAGATATGTGAACACCAGAGAGAGAGCGAGAAACTCGGGAGATGGATGTATGAAGGGGAGAGAGAGAATGATGAATGAAAGAGGAGAGATCTACATGCCAGCAGGTAGCATTGCCTCCATAATCTCAAGGAAAACAACCAAGGTAACCTACGGGTGATTTAGAGAACTGAATATAATGAAAATCCAAACATGAAAAGCCTGTATTTGAAAAGAAAAAGATGAAGTGTATTAGATACAGTCCTATTCATCAGATTCAGTCCTATTAGTTTTCCATGTTTGGGCAGTAATTACATCAATCTGACGACACCACATTCATACTGGCAAAGGTTATTATAGGCCTTAAATGGTGAGCATAAAATCTGTTGCACCATCCAACATCCAACAAAAACCTCCAGCTGCAAACTTCCTGAGACTTTTATTCTGAAGAGGTGACAAAGCGGTTTTCCTGAGTAAGGAACACCAGTAATGGGAGTCTGCTGCTGGTAGAACACACCTAAGAAGGGGAGAGAGAGAGAGAGAGAGAGAGAGAGAGAGAGAGAGGAGAGAGAGAGAGAGAGAGAGAGAGAGAGAGAGAGAGAGAGAGAGAGAGAGAGAGAGAGAGAGAGAGAGAGAGAGAGAGAGAGAGAGAGAGAGAGAGAGAAGAGATTTGGCAGAGAAAAAGCTTTACTCCCCTCTCCAGTGCAGCATTGGCCCGAGGCTGTTGGGAATCTGGATCTGTGTGTGTGGGAAGCCTGCTTGGTTTGGTTCGAGCTGTTTCTTGGTTACATCACCCTAAGCCCATTAGTGTTGAGAAGCAAGCAGCCCTGGACATCCGCCGTAGTTGAATTGTGACGTTCTCATCACACACTAAATTTACATGCGGGTCTTGACCATTGCTAGACTGTAGCTGCATTACTGCATACCATTACTGTTAATATTCAGTTTCACCTCTACATGCCAGCAGGTAGCATTGCCTCCATAATCTCAAGGAAAACAACCAAGGTAACCTACGGGTGATTTAGAGAACTGAATATAATGAAAATCCAAACATGAAAAGCCTGTATTTGAAAAGAAAAAGATGAAGTGTATTAGATACAGTCCTATTCATCAGATTCAGTCCTATTAGTTTTCCATGTTTGGGCAGTAATTACATCAATCTGACGACACCACATTCATACTGGCAAAGGTTATTATAGGCCTTAAATGGTGAGCATAAAATCTGTTGCACCATCCAACATCCAACAAAAACCTCCAGCTGCAAACTTCCTGAGACTTTTATTCTGAAGAGGTGACAAAGCGGTTTTCCTGAGTAAGGAACACCAGTAATGGGAGTCTGCTGCTGGTAGAACACACCTAAGAAGGGGAGAGAGAGAGAGAGAGAGATAAATGAGCGCATGTAGACCTAGTTCACTGCAGATTGCTAGGTGCAGATTCTGCTTCTCAACCCTAATGGATTTGGGTGTCAGTAAGGCAAAAATCTTACCTGTCTACTCTTTGGGAGATTTTTGGATCTGCCCATTGGAAAGTTTAATCATCCTCTTGTTTGACATTATGTACTATTGTTGTCTTTAGCTTAATATAAATATTATGGTTATGTCCTTCCTGCATGTATGTGTATAGAATAGCAGAAGCTTTTTTTTTTTTTTTTTATGTTTAACTAACTTCAACCTTTGTTATTTGCCTACCTTTTTGTAGGCATGTGAGTATAAACATAGTTAAGGCTTAGGTACGATATCTATCAAATCACAGAGAAAGTGTCCTTGCATTCTTGGCATGAACTGAAGTGCTTTTATGACTATGTTAGGCAGACTTCCTGAGATTGCTTAGTTAAACATTTATCCTGTATTTCTGAAGCAGCTAAAATTTTGTCAGCAATTAAACCAGAAAAGGGAAAAGCTACTTCTTTCCTCAGGTTAGCAGTAGCTTTAAAAATAGCTTTAGTTACCACTCTACCACCCTAATTTGTTTGATGGGCAAAGTCTTAGGTCAAACTAAAGCTAATTTAAAACCACCTTGGGCAAGACCTCATCCGAAAACATTGAGTCAGATTTAAAACTACCACATGCCACATAGCAGCTGTAGTTAATGCACAATAACTTTGCTTGTTGATAGACTTTGCACTTTGCCAGCCATTTAAATTAGGGCCAAATGTGTTGTTTAATTAGGGCCACAGCTAACTATAATATATACAAGGTTAAAAAAAAAAAAAAAAAGATTGCTGTCCATCACTGAAATTTCAGGTTTCTGGCAAAAAAGGTCATATTTTCACCTGCAAATTAGGTTTCTGGCAAACAGTTGTGGGTAACTTTTGCTAGTGTTGCAGCAAATTTGCAGCAATGTCATATGCAAATTAGGTTTGTCACAAGAAGTTCACTGGCGAACACATTTGCCACTAGTGGCAAACTTCTCATTGTTGCCAGAACTTTGCTGGAAGTTTGCCTCTAGCGGCCAACATTGGCAAACTTCTAGCAATATTTTCTAGTGAACTCATTTCTGTACCACAAATCACCCACAAGTTTGCTGCAAATCTGCTGCAAACATTTGATTTTTGTAAGGGGTTCTAAGGGATATGTGCAAATTATTGTCCCACACATTTTAAATCAATTCACCTCAGCAGTATTTGAAATGCTGATTATATGCAGTCTCTTCAAAAGCATGAACACACATTTACCAATTCAATTGTTAGGGCGTTCAGTTCATGGGAAGGTTGCAAGGAAACCTTAGCTGCTTAATGATGTCGTAATGGAACAGTCCTAATGTAATGTAAATTTAGGGGCAAAAATTAACTAAAGCTAAATCAAAAATCTGGCAAAATCTATAGCAACTACTTTTTTAAAATTTACTACCACAACTAAGATCCAAAGCACAGAGAAGAGTGAGTTGGCACTGTGCTCCCATATGCCATTGTATCACTTTAGTTCATATGCAAGAAGCGTTGCTCGTTGCCAGACTTTGCACTTTGCCCATTAGTGAAATTAGGGCTCTAGGTGTGGCTGAAATTATCTCCAATAGTGAAGTGTTTCCTCTTCCTGCTCCCTCTCTCCCTTTTTTGCTTTCTTCTTTATCTCTCTCTCTCTCTCCTTCTCCACTCCCCCCTCCCAGGATGGTGGATGTCGGAGGACAGCGTTCCGAGAGGCGGAAGTGGATCCACTGCTTTGAGAACGTCACGTCCATCATGTTCCTTGTGGCGTTAAGCGAGTACGATCAGGTCCTTGTGGAGTCCGATAACGAGGTACTGCTGGCTGAAACACTGTGCGGGTGCAAACAGTAACGCCCACCGACTTTTTCATGGGATACAAGGTTGTAAATAGAGTACAGTGTATGATTTAGAGTGCGGATCGGGCCGCAAATTTCTGTCCGAACCCGGCCCGCGTCCGACAGAGTTGCGTCCGAACCAGACCCGAACCCGACAGGCATTTTCATTTTTACAAATTGTCTACAGAATCAGATAAGCGTGCACGCACGCAGGTCGCACACATTAACACAAGCAAGCATAGCCTATTGAAATAGAATTCTTGTCTTACCATTGACGAAAAGTCTTAAAAATGAACTTCAACAGTCGTTGAAACTACAGTGCCTCTGTCACTGATCCATATGCAGCATCGACGTTAATTGGGGCAACTCGAGGAAATCCTCATCCAGTTGAACGAGACGACCTTAGGCTATAGCCTACCGGTAGCCTATGTCTTTACCACAGTATGCAACGCAAATAATCTTAAAATCTCCTGATAGGCTAACAACTTTTTTTAACGTCACCCAAGACTGTGCTTATAAGCGAAATGTGCATAACCATTTTTACATTTTACTTTATTCTCAAAAAACAAACGTTTGCATCATGTAAAGCAGACCTGTTGGTTACCCAACATAATAAGGAATTTTAAATGTAAAGCTTCCAATGCATATCGCCCTCATGTGTCCGAACCGAACCAGACTACAATTTCTAAATATTTGTCCGAACCCGACCCGACCCGTCGGGCTCGGGTCGGGTAGCCACACTCTAGTATGATTGCACAGTGCTGTTTTGATATTTAGTGTGTGTTGGTAACAGCTGCTGCTAGCTGTAACTTAACAGTCCTAGCTCAGTTTGGCAACCCAGGTCTGAACAAATCCACCTGAATTGAAGTCCTGAATAAGCACTGGCATTTGACGCTAAACTATTTGTAGTTGGACTAAGAGGGGTTGTAAGTCTTCAGTGGGCAGACATGATGTCCGCTTGTTTAGTGTGTTTGCTTTTTCTTCATTTTTTTTCACCACCTTACCGCCTGTCCCCTGTCTGCCATCCCTTAACTAACCCTCTGTGTCTGTCTCCCGCAGAACCGTATGGAGGAGAGCAAGGCCTTGTTCCGGACCATCATCACATATCCTTGGTTCCAGAACTCCTCCGTCATTCTCTTCCTCAACAAGAAGGACCTTCTGGAGGAGAAAATCTCCTACTCCCACCTGGTGGACTACTTCCCTGAGTTTGACGGTCAGTGTCCAACAGTGGCTCCGTGTTTTTCTCTTGCCTTGTTTCTCTTCCCTGGGGGCGTGTTCCAAGTATGAGGTTTTGTGGCTAACCTGGGTACCCTTTTAACTGTGAAGAAATGGTAAACCTACAAGACAAACCCCATTGTTGTTGGTTTGCTAGGAGAATAAAGCCATACTAGTCACAGACATATCCCAGATTAGTTCACAATATTACCATGCCACCATTTACGAGGCTCAAAGTAGCCTGACACTTATTTAGTAGTATAATGAGGGTCCTAACATATAAAACGAGACATTGACAACTTTGTAAATGTACAGATATTTTATTACAAAGGACAATAACATTATACTACATTATGCAGAGATTCCCTCTAGGCAGCAGAATGCTCACCACCTAACTTCATTTTTTCTTAGCAAGCATGTCAACGTTTTCATGGAATAACCATAAAATGGTAGTTGAACTGATTGACTGTTCTCCCGTCCAATTGGCAGGCCCGCAGCGGGATGCACAGGCGGCCCGGGAGTTCATCCTGAAGATGTTTGTGGACCTGAACCCCGACAGCGACAAGATCATCTACTCGCACTTCACCTGTGCGACCGACACCGAGAACATCCGCTTTGTCTTCGCCGCCGTTAAAGACACCATCCTGCAGCTCAACCTTAAAGAGTACAACCTGGTGTGAGCCACCTGTGGGGCCTCATACAGCACCCCCTAACACACACACTCACACTCATACACATGCGCGTACATACACAAACGTACACGCTAACAATAACACACACACTCACTCATATATATAGGCATATAAACACACTACACACACATGCACACACACAAAACAGAAACACAAATACACATATACCTGAATATATTTGTGCACTTGAGTGTGTGTGCACACATGCATCCCATGCACATTCTTGTGTATGTGCATAAACACACACAAACACACGCCCGCATGCGCATAGACAGAAACGTACAGACAAATAGTGTAAAAGTTGATATGTGAATCCCACTCGCACACATAAACTGACACGTACCACTGTCTACTCCCTTTGAATCTTCCTGCCCTACCACAAGCCCCGTCCTTCATTTGTACACTTCATTATTTTTGCCAAAGCCACTCCTTCTGGTTGGCAGCTGTAGGGCCCTGAGAGTGTGTGTGTGTGTGTGTGTGCGTGTGCGTGTGTGTGGGCAGGCGAACGAGCGTGCATGTGCACTCTAAACATCCTTGTAAGCTCGGACACTGGAAGAGGTCCAACCCTTTCCCCACCACACGCCTATCACCACCCTGACGACACTACTACTCTGACGACACTACTACTCTGACGACACTACTACTCTGACGACACTACTACCCTGACGACACTACTACTCTGACGACACTACTACCCTGATGACACTACTGCCCTGACTCCTGTCGCTGCACTTCCCTTTCATGTGAAACACACACACACGCACGCGCATAGCGCCCCCTCACCTAGCTGTAGGCACATCATGAGGAACCACAGCCAGGACTTTGATTGAAAGTTTGGCGCAGGCACTAACACACACACACACACACACACACACACACACACACACACACACACGCACATATAAGCACACACACACATATATATACACACACATTCAGCATACACAAGTCTTCAGCTCACGTGGTGAATGTATCTACAGGTGTGAGCATTGCGAAGCAAAAACAAAAGAGACAAAAAAAAAAAAAACAAGATTACAGCACCATATAAAGTAGAACACCTGGATGGCAAGATTACAGCACCATATAAAGTAGAACACCTGGATGGCAACAAACTCCAGACTGAAATCAAATGACATCTTTATAAAGCTGAGCAGAAGGGGGTGAAAGGGGACGAGTTTTCCAAAAACATAAACACCTGAAATCTCTGTAAATTCCTGAGAAACAAGAAAAACAACTATAATTACATTTTTAATAATAGTGACTATTGCTACTTGTACTTGCTATGAAATATAACGGCAGAATTTGAAGCAGTCTAAAGAAGCAAAATGAAGATCAGACTTATTTAAATATTTGAATACGTGTGCAAATTAAGCTTGATCAGAGAGTGAGACTGTGTGCTTGTGAGTGAGTGATTTACGTACGAAAACATGTATGTGTGGGTGTGTGTGGTGTAAATGGATGCCATGAGTATCCCTTTGCGTAATGTTGCGTATGTTTTATGGTAGGCTGCATCGCTTCTCTGCCTTGCACCGCCCCTCACAAACACCCATCCCACCTTCTCGACCCCTGACCCCTACCTACACCCTCTGGCCAGGTTGTTTGGCTCACGTGATTGGTTGGGCCGTAACTTGCCCTTGATAGTAACTGGCACAGGGTGCTATAGTCGTGCAAATGGACGTTCACACACACACCCTCCTCCCTTCATAACAGTCCCACAATCCCCTGCTTCCATTTCTCCCTCCCTACCTGCAGAATTGTGTGATGGGGTGGCTTGCGAAGGCCCAGGTGCACAATGTTTTTAAACCAGTTTACTTTTGTTTGTTTTTCACAAGGAAGCATCATCTATCTATCTATCTATCAGCTGACTCAAGTTTGACATGCCGAAGCAAAGGATGCTGGGATGCGGGATTGGGAGGGGTTTTAGGGGGTGGGGTCGCTTTTGTGGGGGTTGGGGTTGAGCATTAATGTGCTGAAGTCTGATGAAGTGAATTGATTGTGTATATTTATATTTGTAAATACGTATACACATAAATGCTTATGTACAAAAAGTCTGTGGTACACTATCTTTGGCAAAAGAAAAAAAAATTATAATCCACTTTTTTCGTAACTGTGTACGGTTTTGTTGGGGGTTTTTAATTTCTTATGAATTACAATATTATCATTGATACTGTGATTCTGTCTGTTTCCGTTTTGCTACCACCATTAACGTGTCACGCAAGCTGTCGGGGCAGGACTCATGTGCACAGAAAGGTCACCAAAGGTCAGAGGTGAAAAGTGACATTGTCAACTCTGTGCACATGACCACAACGCCCAGTCCAGATCTCTCCTGTTTTAGCTTTTCTCCTTATACCTACCATATAATGAAAGAATTGAAATATTTTCCTTTTTTGAAAGATAATTAAATAAATACATTTTATTTATCTAATTTATGGACCAGATTTGAAGGTGTTGATAATTTGACTGCTATTTGTTTTGTTTTTTTCCTCGCTCATATTTGAAGTGCAACCCGCTAACAGGTCAAGGTGGAGACATGAGTCTATACTGCTGTACAAACGTCTGTTATGGAACTTTTTTTTTCCTTTAGTGTATTTGGGGATTTTTAAAAGAAAAAAAAACTTTTTTGCCTCCAGACTTACTTGTTGCCATTTTATTACAATGTCCTACCATAAGATATATACTCTTCCCTGTTATATATATTTTTTTTAATCAGTTTGAATTTTCTCATGGGTTTTTGATGCAACGCTTAATCCAACCATAGGAAACGTACCGTATGAAAAAAAAGTAGACAGCTTTTTAAACAGTGATTAGTGACCTATTAGGTCCATATGCTTGCAACATGTTTTATTTCATCTTCTCTGCTTCTTCTTCCTCTTCTTCTCCTTTCTCTTCTTCCTCCTCTTCTGTTGTTGTTGATGTTTTTTTGTTTTGTTTTGTTTCTGGTATTTCTAAATAACACTGCTTGTTTTCTTCATTGTGCAAGTAAGTAATGTGCAGATAGAACTTTCTAGCAATTTTGGCGTTTTAAGCTTTTATACTGATGACCTCGCATTCTCATTATTCATCAAGGGCTATCACTAAAAAAATATATTGAAAGGAAGGAAGATGAGATGAATTTTGCTAAATTAGACTAGATGAATGAGGACGGTTGAAAAAAGGAGACGAGACGAGCGGCACAGATGCCACTTGGTAAGATCTGCGTGAGTGAGTCCTCGAGAGCTCACAGTGGTGAACAGAACAGGACAGAACAACAGGCTCACTATTATTAAAACCACCTAGTGATGAATTACACCATTACTCAAGTATGTATGTGTGAGAGATGACATTATTTTCTTTTTTTTTCCTTTTTCTTTTTGCGGGACAGTATGGTAGATTGTGCTCTGGTTTCTGAATGTCTGCAGCCTGGCAGAACCGGAGAGAGGGTTGGGCTCTGATTTCTGTTGTATCGGCTCTGTGCTCCCGATCACACCACTCAGCCCAATGTGCATACACCCCCCCCACCCCCCCACCCCCCGCAGAGACTAAAGCACTGGCCTGGTAGAATTTATAAAACATGACATGGGCAAGATGGTACAACTCAGCTATACACAGAAACACGCAAACATGGCTTCAGAGAAAATGTCCTTTTACCAAGTCCATACTGTGTTCTGTCCTAAAATACTCTTGGTGGACACAAGATTGAATGTCCTCATTTTTACTCTACTAAGGTTAATTATCAATGTGTACGTGTGGATCTCTTTCTTTCTTTCTTTCTTTCTTTCTTTCCTTCCTTCTTTTCTGTATTAGATATAACATTCCACACTCACCGCCTTGTAACGACTAATCTCATCTGACAGTATTTCTTCTAAGAGCGTACAAAAAAAAAAAAAAAAATTACACATCAATGAGCGAACCCCTTGACTATGCTGAGGAGGAACCACATTTAAAAGTACACACTCCTCTGAGTGGTCACCCTCCCACAGAATAAGAAGGCAGCTAATGATAATGCACCCCATCCTACATGGCCCAGGGCACTTTGTGAGGACTCCTCAGGGTTCCTTAACAGTGGACAAGAGCTAATGTTTTTTCAACAGTGTTAGACAAGTGGAGTTTGGGTGGTAATGCCAAGTCCATAGTTAGTAGGACTGCTCTGCATTTCTGCTGTTTTCCCCGTACCACTAGGGGGCAGTTATTCACGCTTGGGTTGGAGAGTGGAGGAGAGAACCAGAAGGCAGCCCATTTGGTTTGCTCTTCAGCTGAAGGTAGTTTAGTGGAGCACCATAGGCCTCATAGTTTGTGGAAATTCGATAGGTTGGGCGTTGGGTGTGTTGGTTCGATTTCTTTTGTGTTGTTTTTGTTCAGTTGGTCTGTGTCAGCCACGGGACAGTATTTAATAAGACTGTTGAGAGACATGGGACGACCCTGTTTAAGTCTGTGTGAGGGGTTTATGAGCATTCACTCTTGTTGCTCCAACTTGTAAAATACCCGGCTCTCAGTTTCATCCTCAAGTCTAATCAGGACAGCAGTCCTTACTTTTGCCATGACAATTACGTCTCGCTAACAATCAGAGCAAGGGTGCTGTACTTGCTTTTGCAGACAATTTGATGGTATCTGCCTTTTTATGGGGGTGTGGTACCTTGAGACAAGTCAGTATCGTGTTGGTTAAAATTCAAAAGATTATGTTTTTTCTTAATGCTTGCCAGTAACCCAACTAACATTACTCTTAATTCAGCATACCTCTTCTATGCAGTCACAGAGGAGGGTGCAATTTTGGCAAGCTAACATCTTGTTCCTGAGGGTTGTCAGTCACAGTATAGTTTCAGAAACGGGTGTATGTGATGCTCCGTGTCTCATGCGGATGGAGGAGCCATTTCGGAACATGATGGTACTGAACCTTAAAGGCCAGTTTCACAGTGAAACCAGTGGTATTAGTAATCAGTTGAGAGCTCCCTTGTCACCCGGTCTAGATAGTCTTTGTTTTATGTTGCCGTTTTGTATTTCAAGAGTTGCACATAGACATATCGGCTGCTCTTCTGCTGGTGGCTTTCATATTACATATGTGTTTTTTTGTTTTGTTTTTACCAGGGCAGTTGGGCATGGCAGTTTCAGGCACCAGTAAAAGGGAGCGTGAAAGCTGGAGGGGGGATTTATTTGAGTCGTTCCACTGTTAAACACTTGGAATAGACCTGGCGATGACGCCCCTATCGCCCTTTTGTCTCGCCTTTTGTACTCTGCAGTGGTCAGGATGAAATAGGCCAAGCCAGTGCTTCACTATATCCCCCTCAAACCTAGAACCTGCCCAGGTGATTTTCTTGCGCTCTGTTGGGTGAACAGAAAGAAAGAAAGAAAGCCCAGTTCATTAAGGCTCTCGGGCTGAAATGTAGATTCACAAAATGGAGTCCATAGCTCATTGCAACAGGTTTACCAATGAGCAGCTTTTTTATTAGGTGAGCAAAAATGCTGTGGGTTTGTCTGCTTTGATTAACAGGAATGCACAGCAAGGCATTTCTGGCTGAAGGCCTACTTTTCTGCTGTTTTTATTTTTATTATTATTATTATTTCTTGTATTTAACATGACATTACATGAACACTAAGGCATTTAGGACCACTCCAATCTCTTTTTTTCCCTTCCTCTTTTGAGTGCATTTCTCTCTTCCTTTCCTGCTTTTCAAATCAAACAGGACAATTTTTAGTGGTGTATAAAATACTTTTGTTCACCATTTTATTTTGTAAGTATTCCAAATGTAAATGATGTAAGATACTGAGTGTGCCAACCCCCATGTTGTGGAGAGAGCTTCTCCATACAAGTGCCAATGTTGTCCAAATGGCGAGCGGACCTTCGCAACGTGCGCTCCCCCTTTTTAAAAGCGAAACACGAAACAAGTGATAAACAAAAAAGTATATAAATATATATATATATATATATAACTTCATTCTGTGTCGAAGGTTTAAGAAAGAAACTGCTGTTTTCTTTTCTCTTGCTCTTTTTTTGTAAACAAATAACGAGTGATTTTCAGATGCATGTGCTCTCTGTGGTAGTGGGCGGGGCTAAAGGATTGCCCTTCCTGAATGGGGACATATTATTGGTTGTTGATGTACAACATTCTCGCCATATATGTTTGTTTTTTTTTGTTTTGTTTGGTTTTTTCCCCTTTCATTTCTTTCTTTTTGTATTTTGTTTTAATTTCAACCACTGTTGCCTGAACCTCATTCAAACATGAAAATGATTTTCATAGCCGCCTTCTAAAAAAACAAAAATAAAAAAAGAATAAAAGTATCTGTTTTAAATTTAAATAAATTTGTTCCTATACTTTGCTTCTTGTCTTGCTCTTTATTGTGTATTGCAAGTGGACTAATTTAAGTTGCCAATCTAAAATGAATGTTGATCAGTGAAGTAAAGGGGTGGGGCGGGTGGGGGTACTCTTGCTGACACATCTAGATGTATACTTGACACATCTAGATGTATACTTGACACTAGATGTATACTATAAACATTGATATAAATATCTTCTGTAATTCAGGGGTGCTTTGACTTCATCATTCCTGAGTGCGATAAGGATGCCAGGTTGGATGAGGGTCTAGAGGTTTTTCTGTTCAGACATTCTATATTCATATATAACTGTATGTAACCAGTTCATGACCGTATATGGACATGTGTAATATGACACCCACCCATATCTAATACAGTGAAACACTGTCTGATGTAATCTTGCCAAAATTAAGGGCATTAGGGCCTCCTACTATCCAACTCCTATTATGAAAAGATATGCAAATCAACCATCTCTTTTTGTCACCACAACTGCAAGTTTCAGTTTCAGGGAGAAAAGATGCTGTCCTGTAGCCTGGTTTCACCAGACACACTCACTTTGTGAAGTAAGTCTGGGTACTTTCCTTTGGGAAAGCATCATAATTGATGTAGACTTTGTGTTAACGTCGAAATGGTCCAGCTTAACTAATCACGTTGATCAGGGATTCCTGATGTTACTAACTACTTTGCCTTCGCCTTTACAAACTGTTGAAAACAATGTATTGATCTTTGCTGCGAAAATTCACACATTCTTCCAATTATGTCTACAGGCATTGCTACTACTGTTGACCACAGCCACTTTCGATTTTGAAATTAACGTCATCCCCTCTTGTCACTGATTGGCCCGCCATCCTGGTGGCTGAGGGTAAGTAAAGAGAGAAGTGATACTAGATAGATAGATAGATAGATAGATAGATAGATAGATAGATAGATACTTTATTGATCCTCAAGGGGAAATTCAAGAAGTACTATACTATACTAGAATACTAGTATCTCAGTGAGATGAAAATGAGAGGAGATGCCAGGTGGGTGGGGCCATGCTAACTGTACTGTGCTGCCGTAAACTCAATAAACACACTGGCTAAATGAAAGTTGTCCTGTGTGTCACCAACCTGAAGGCACAGACAAGTGAAATTGTGTATCTTCATTTTTTTTAAAAAAAAAAAAAAGTGCAACATTTTGGCAACAAACATATTTCACACAGTTGTATATATGGATAAAAACTCTGAGACTGGAGTAATTACAACAGCACATTTGCACAAATAAAGTTTTAGAACCTTTAGGTGCAACTTTTTTGCAAAAAAAAAAAAAAGTGCAACATTTTGATCTAGTAAAATAACAACTTTTAAACATATTTCACACAGTTGTATATATGGATAAAAACTCTGGAGACTGGAGTAATTACAACAGCACATTTGCACCAAGTTCAACCATAGTAATTTATTTAACTCTGGTTAGACTTCTGGTTAGAGCTCTGTGGTGATGTGTTTTTTAATTTAATTGTGTAACTGTCAGTTCACACACGTGTGTGGGGGTGTATCATCTTGCTTCATCTTGCATCAGTCAGACCAGCATCACTGGCTGTCAGGGGTTGTTTGTCATAATGTCATTAGAACAGAAAGAATTCTGTTTCTGTCTGTGTCCTTAGGAGGTCACTATTTCACCCCCAGAGATGAGGTCCCACTCTCAGATATCACAGACAAGCCATTATTGAGCAGGTAAAATTCAACATTGTTTGAAGGTTTGACAGCATATACCTACAGCCCCATACATTACATTTATACCATTTATGTGTACCATGTAATTAGCTGTTGTGGGAGTGGTGCTTGCACACTGCCCAAACAAAAGCCAACAAACACCAACGGTTGGGTCAGTGTGCACTGTCAATCTGTTGGTCTTTGTTAGATGTTTGCTTTGTCAGTTTGACTTTCTTTGACATATCCAAATAAAAACTGATTCTTTTCAATTACTGTTTGGGTAGAACAGAGCCCCCAAAGGGGCATGCGCAAAAAATATATTTTATACATTTCTGGTGCACACCAGAAAGGTGCATGAGAAACTGTCACCAGAAACGGACAGAAAAAAAGTATTGCCCATGTCCTCGACAGTATCTCGTAAGTGTTTCTGGTGCACACACAAACAACTTGTGCGCTTTCGAGTTTCTGGTGCATGCACTCTTAAAGGGGTTTTGAAGGGGTAAATTGATTTTGTTATTTGTTTCAAGAGTGTACACAGTATGTGTTGAAAATAACAGTTGAGTTGAAAACAACACAACTTGCATTGTTTTTAACACATCTCTATGTCCAGATAATGTTGTTTCCAAGACATTTGTTTTAAGAGTGTGTGCATTTGAAAGACTGCAACCAACAAATCCCAACTTAAAAATGTCGCAGCATTTTCTGGACAATATGAAAGCACCTTTAAATACAACACTAATTGCATCTGGGATTTAAGCAATGTAGTATTCTGTTTTAATTGAAGAGAGACAGAAGTCTGTGTAAGATCATAGCCTGACTGATTCACTTGATTCACTTGCCACATTCCGAAGTACTGCCAAACCATCAAAACATTGCTGAAATGGAGACTCTATGGGCTTCTCCCTTGACTGTATTTTTGTTGTGGTTGCCGCCGGGCTCAGTGCAAAATACCTATGATTTACACGCAGTGGTCCCCAAACTACGGCCCGCCAACTCATTTTAGGTGGCCCCCCAAAACATGTTCGTGGTATATAGCATCTGGGCCGCATGGGTGTACGACATCGTCAAACTATAACCTCCGTAATTTCCCCATTCATTCTCTATGGCGAGTCTTAACAGTACACATGTAATACTCTTTTTGTCCACTAGTGGTGTTTTGCCGCTGTTTCGCGTTTGCCATCGAAAACGGAATGAAATGTAGGCCTACCTGCAAACAATGTAAGAGGCCTATGCTGACTGCATCAGTGCTCAAAGTATTCTAAAAGTTTATCAATTATTCATTAATAACTAACTAACTTCTATTCAAGTCAAATTTCTGGGACTTTCTGGGATAATTACAGTGCATGAAAATGCACTGTTCTGTTATCCGAAGTCTTCTTCTTATTATTATTCTTCCCACCAAATTTCTGCGTCTAATTCAGCTTTAACCGTTTAACGTAGAAACTGAAAAGGACACGTGGGGAATGTATTTTTCACTTTTGTAAACTTTATACTTTTTGAGATATTAATAAAAAACAAGCTTATTTTTCCCCATAGACTTTGTATTAGCACTATGACATCACAATGGACTAATTAACTTGATTTGCACCTGTATCAACTTCCAGCTGCTCACTACTAGGACCCATCAAAGGGCCAGTTAAACTGATTACACCTGTATCAACTGCTTTCTGCTGAACTAGGCTAACTCTCTCTGTGTCTCTCCATTCTTCAAGGATATAAGGCACATTCCATCTAACTTTCTATCCATTCATCCTCTTCAAAACATTCACTCATCCACCCATTAAACTATACATCAACATCCATTAAACAATCTGCCTATCAACATCCATTCAACTTTCTGTCTATCTACATTCAATATATACTCTGTCTCAGGCTTTAAGCATACAATCTGGCTCTCTTAAGACTACTATTTCCTCTGCCCACAACTGTTTCAAAATACATGTCCTCACTACAATAATTCACTATTAAATTATTTAACTATTTAAACTACTCAACTATTTAACTGTTCAGCCATTTCAACTGTCAGTTGTTATCAACTATGACTCCTGCCAACTGTTTCCCAATAAAAGTTTGTTTGGCATTTTATGTTAATATACAGTATGTTTATATTTTCATGCACTGGTAATTTCCTCGAAATTACATTTTCTAGTTATTTCTATTTTTTATTCACATGTTCAAATGTTTATACAGAGTTTAAAGTTCTCATCAGGTGAGTGAAAGTTAGAATGGTGGTCATTTCAGATGTGTTTGCCAGCACTTCATAAAACTCTCATAGTTTGATTACTTTAAATTATTTGTAGGATATTGCTTGTTCACAACTTGAGTCTTTTTATTAGTATTATTTCATTTGAGCTACATTTTACACTAATATGGCATGGTGGCAACATAAACACAGCTAGCAATGGTATTAAATTGCAGTAGCCTGTGATTAAATGTATCCGAGTCTCTGGCCCTCTCTTAGAGCCAGGCATAGTGCGCTGGCCCTCTCTTAGAGCCAGGCATAGTGAGCTGGCCCTCGGAAGGCTCCATTGGAATCGCTCCATTGGAGAGGTGTTTCAGAAGGCTGGACCTTATCAAAAATCCTTGCATATGATTGGATAAGCCACTTGTCCGTCATCTGTATTGACGTGACCAACAAAAGCCTTCAGAGCCGTTCTCTGATGTTCTTTTAACGAAAAAAATATTGGTTAGATTGGACAACACGGATGAAATAGCAGCATCAATGTTGACGCTTGCTTTCTCGATGCGAGCCGCCATTGTTGTCTGAATCAAAACAGTATCACAGTCGCTTCTCTGCTACGTCACATCTATGAAACTCCCGCCCTGCATCCTGATTGGCTCTACCATAAAATCTGGTGCCGAAATCACTCCCAACGGAAGCGATCCTAGATGCATGTGAGTGGAGCTAGGCGGAACGAAATTCATCTGGCGAGAGTCAGGTTACGTTTTTCCTGCCAATGGGTCAAAATTCAGATTTTGTGATGTAACCACTACATCTCAAAAGTGGTGGCTACCCAAAACGAGAAAGTTGCTAGGTCGGATGGTTCCGTCAAAAACTGTTAAGGGTGCCTTTAAAAAAAGAACTGAAAGGGTCACCATGATCTAACCTGATCAACAACTATACACAGTGCATTCTGGGCAGAGGCTATGCATTAACAATGTTAGAGACTTCATTTCCCTGACATACGTTAGTGTGTATGACAGTTTGAAGCCATTATTTTAAGGTAGGCCTAAAAGAACTGCATTGGGTTGCTTAACCCACATTCTAGCTTTCAATAGATTTGGTGGTTAAATTTGTAGCCTACACTCAACAAGTTCAGTTGTGACTTTTTGAGATTATATATCTCTGATAGCCTAGTAGCCTCTAGTAGCCTGGGCTAGGCTATGACATGGAACTGGCAGGTCAGCATAAGTCCCTTTCCCACCAAGTAGTTACAGGAACGTAGTTATAGGAACAGTCCACTTCTAAATCTGTTCTACTAACTACTCTCCCCCAAAACCGGCTTTTCATTTGCATTGGCACTGCCAAGTGGCCATAGGAACTGGTAGGAGGGCGAAATGATCAAGGACAGGGCAAATGAAACTGGAACGACAAAGAAAGTTTAACTAGCTTTAACATTAGCGAATTATGCATGTCGTATAGGCCTACATAACTTTAAGTTTGTTTCTCCACTCGCTCAGAGAGGGACTACAATGAGGGACTACAAAGAGATTGTGCAACACTAACAACCTACGGGACTGTACCTATGTTCCCCACTTTGTATGGGACCGGGGAACGTAGGACCCTTTTTTTTAAAAAAGGTCCTATGTTCCCCAGTCTGCTATTTTTTTCCACCATCAGTGCCAAATTCCACCGTAAATAGGCTACAGGCCGTTTGACGCGCATATCCAAATAGGCCTAGAGGAGAGATTAGGCTGTACGTTTTGTTTGTCTTTTATTTTTGTCATGTTTGGACAGTTTAAATGTCTCCTGTGTTGTTTGTTAACAAAATCAACATTTTCCATACATAAATGTGGCCCAATTCATGTTTAATTACCACAACCACCAATTTGATGTATGCCTATTGGCTTAGAAATCCTCATTTACATCTACATAGCGCAGGGGCGACTCTCCATGTACGTGCGCCATTTTAAAATAACGGTGGCCAGCAAGGGACATATGCAAAATACAGCTCAGTCTTTGCCGTCTGCATGCATAGAAAAAACATTAGCTTGGATTCATCGGCAGAATTTCCCTACATTCAGCAATATAAGTTACGAACCCATTTTCTACAAGCCACATGCCTTCCTAACATTCCGACATTGAAATTGTATTTTTCAACTAAATAAATAAAGAGAAAAATAACTTCGTTCAGTCACTGTCTCACTTGATTTCTAGTCTCTAGTAGCCTGACGAGCCAGACCCACATTAAAATGTAGGGTCTGGACACTCACCGTTCGCAGTGCTCAGTCCGAGGGGCGGGATAATCAGTTGTCTTTCAAATTCCCTCTGCACTAATAGGACAGCGGCACTGCTAAGAGTCCCATCGTTTCCCACCAGCGGAGCTAGTTGGCTAGTTCAAACGTTTGCCAACTTAATAGAAGCTTAACTTCGTGTCACACTGTTAAGCCAGCAGCAACATCCATCTTATTTGTTTTCAAGTAGCAGGGAATTCAAGCCAAACCGTTGCAACTCTGCCATCAATCATTATGTTAAGCCCACCTAACGACTCTATACACGATTTCATTGGCCTGATTAAGTTTCGATTTCTGGAGCTCACAAGCCAACGGAGAGTTGCTAGACTAGCCCTGGCAGCAAATGTAATTCGCTGCCGCTAGGGGGCGCGTCTAGATTTCTAGGCTAAGTCTCTAGACCAAGGGTCTCAAACTCAAATGAGCTGGGGGCCACTTCTGCCAACGTCATCTGATTGGAGGGCCACGTCAGAGAATATTACAAAAAGCAACGGCTATTTCTGAAAATGCAATGGGGTTTTTTTTTCAAATACTACACAAAACTGCAAACAGAAAGTCTTTTTATCTCTGTTTAGACACCTGTGCTAGCAACCTTAGCTTATAAATAAAATAATGATAGAATAAATATTAATACAAATTACTAACTCATTAACTCATTTAAACCTGCATTACTAAACATTATTAACTCATTTAAACCTGCATTACTAAACATTATTAACTTATTTAAACCTGCATGGCAAACTTTAGGCGCCAGGGTTAAGAAAACAACACCATTGGATTTTGACATCAAAATTTCAAAAGGTTTGAATTGAAAGTGGTCAGAGATAAAGTCCTACTGTAAATATAAAAATCTTTGAGTATAAACAAAAGTTTATGAAGGGGGTAAATTTACCCATCTCATTTGCCACTGGATGGCAAGCACCTCAAATGATGCACCTTTCATAAATACTGGATGTTGCAGATATTTGAGCAGGTTTACATTCTTTTTTGTCATATTACCAAAATAACAAATTAAATGGAAAACAGTAGGCTTAAGATGTAAACAATAGTAAACTATTACTAGCCTATAACCACAAACCGTTATTATAGGCCTACAATAAAGTAGCCTGGTCAAATCAGTTCCTATCTTGGGTGACTTTGTAGTTCTTCAGAGCCCTATTTTTACTACTCCTGCTCTCTGTACCACGTCCATTATGGACACTATCACGATTACCACTGCCACCTCCAGCTATGTTGGGCAGAGGGTCGAAATAAGCATGGCATGCTTAGTGGACACCGTCATATACATAAAGACGCGCCTCCATTCACAAACCAATATTTTTCAATATTCGGTGTCGGCCTATTTCTGCTTCAATTTGTGCAAAATTATGGCCTGCATCGCTTCCGCGTCATTACAAACAAATGCACTTCTTTGTGTTTCTCGCGTAGTATTTCCTGAAAATTTTGTGCGGCAAATTTGGCCTTGAATCGAAGCTCTAGATGTCTAGCAACTAGTGGAGGAGAGTACAAATGGGATTTGCCACTGTACTTGGATCCTGCTCTAGACCCAGAGACAGTTGATAAACTAACTTAACATAGTTTTGCTAGAACTAGTAGACTTCCACAAAGTTGCTGAACGTGTGTTATTTCAGGTTAGTTTGCAACAATATACAAGTTTAACCAAAGTCCTTAGCTGCTACCTAGCTAGTGAACATAACTAGCCGTTCCCGTTCACTTTCCGTTTACTGTGCCAACGTTAGCTAGCTAGCAAGCTCGGTTAACAGGCAAAATGAAACTATTTGTTTTGTGTCCAAAAGAGTGTTTCATTGGCATCACACACAAGCAATGGCAATAAAATAGTACGCAAAATTATATTCATATTTTGTTATTGCTTATTCAGAGAAAAGTTTATGTTTTGACTTGCCTAGGAGTCCGGAACTAGTGCCAGTTTTTGAAATGCGACGGCTACCGTAGTTCTAAACGAGGCAGCGCTTGAGAGGTTGGTTGCAATATAACACCTAACCACTAGATCAGAGTAATTCTTACACAGGGGGGCTTTAAATAAACTAAACTAAACAAACAATAAATACTGATAATAAGTACACACACTAAATACGGATAATAATAATAATAATAATAATAATAATAATAATAATAATAATAATAAATAAACAATAAATACATAATAATAATAAATAAACTAACTCTCTAAATCTCAAACTAAAAAATAAAGTGTGTGGGGGGGGGGGGGGGATCGGTGACCTATAACTCAATTGTCATAAGCCCTAGCTACCTTATTACCAAGGGGACGGGACAATGGCAAAGCTAATGACTGGAGACCGAGGAGGAAATGTGTTGGCTCTGGACAACTTCAGATACCACAGGCACCGCACCAACCAAGAAAATATTAGATGGAGATGCTGGAGAGTGAACTGCAGGGCAGTACTGCGGACCAATAGCCTATAAATCTAGACGCGCTCAAATTACATTTGCTGCCAGGGCTAGTCTAGCAACTCTCCGTTGGCTTGTGAGCTCCAGAAATCAAAACTCAATCAGGCCAATGAAATCGTGTATAGAGTCGTTAGGTGGGCTTAACATAATGATTGATGGCAGAGTTGCAACGGTTTGGCTTGAATTCCCTGCTTCTTGAAAACAAATAAGATGGATGTTGCTGTTGGCGAACAGTGTGACACAAGGTAAGCTTTTATTAAGTTGGCAAACGTTTTAACTAGCCAACTAGCTCCGCTGGTGGGAAACGCATGGGACTCATAGCACTGCCGCTATCCTATTGCGTGCAGAGGGAATTTGAAAGACAACTGATTATCCCGCCCCTCGGATTGAGCACTGCGAACGGTGAGTGCCCAGACCCTACATTTTAATGTGGGTCTGGCTCGTCAGGCTAGCGGACCAACATCTCTGATGTTGAGGAAGAGGGTCCTAACATCATTGTGCACGAGGTCGGTGAACAAGTGCATCCCCCTGACAGAGTAAGGGTGCACAATGCAGATTTCCGCCAAGCGGTAACTAGAGAAGTTGAGAGGGTACCCACATTACCCATCAGAAGGGTCTACAATGCCCGGCGGGTAGCTCTGCAGCGGCAACGTCCACTCCAGGGTGGAGGAGACAGTGAACCACCACAGGCTTCCTGTCAGTGAGGTCAGTTATGGCCAGAGCACACGCAGCTGTGATGCCCCCCATCCCAGCTACCATTGAGGGCGTAAGGATTGAAGGTGCATGGGCGGAGACATGGGCCATGTTGGTTCTAATAACTCAAATTATTTATTTTTCAACATATTCAAAAATAGCAACACTAATACAAAAAAACAAACAAAATTGCACAAACAATGCACAGTCAAAGTAAATTCGCACTTACTTTGCCTCACAACAGGATAGTCTACCACGCACAGAACATTTTACAATCAAAGAGGGACGTGGTGGGGGAGTGTGTGCGCATGTAAGTCTCTTTCTCTCTTACCTGCGCTTGCAGTGCAACACGAATGAGACAATGAGAATGGTACAGTTCAGTTTCTCACAGTAGGGAACATAGAACCCTTTTACAAAAAAGGGTCCTATCAGGGTAGGAATTTCACGGCGGCCACGACGGCCATGGCCGTCGTTGGCTCTTGCGTTGGCCGTGAGGCCCCTTTGAAAATCAGAGACAGGCCACGGTGGCCTTGGTGCCCCTTCTTTCAATATTCTGCTTTGCGTCCTACTAATAGCGATTTTTATTTAGCCTGTGGCCTGTCAAAATAATCTTAGCATTCACAGCGCAAATTAATTTCGTCTTTTACGCAGTGGAGAAAGTGACAGCGCAAGATAGAAAGTGCGTCCTAATTCACCCATTCATCTCAGTTGAACTACTCGCGAAGTAGCCTATTCATCACACAGACATCAGAAGTATCACATGAAAGAGTTGAACGGTTCGCGAGAAAAGTAAATAATATAATTCAATTTAATCATACATTCTACTGAAGGTTTTGCGTCCCATGATCTCCCAACCCATTCATCTCGGTGGAACACTTCACGAACCCTTCTTTTAACACACGACAAACCATATATCAGAATAAACAGCAGACCTTACCGAACACAAAGGTGTAAAGCAGTCCCTTGTACAGTTAGCCGTTCCAGAGTAATCCCGTACATGCATGGATGTCTCCAAATTTGGGCTTTAAGTTTTACAATGTGTTTAAATTGTTCCACATGATTTCATAACGGGCCAAATACAAAATAAATGTTACAAATATCGCCTAGATATTGGTAAATCAGAGGACAGCTGACTGAGTTTGTGAAAGTAGCCTTAGGGCCCGTCCACACGGAGTCGCTTTTTAGGTTAAACGCAGAGGTTTTGCTTCGTCTTGGCCGAGCGTCCAAACGAATCCTGTAAACGCACTGCCCGAAACCGCACTTTTCTGAAACCTGGTCCCAGAGTGGAGAAATCTGAAACCGTAGCCCGTTTGAATTCGTTTAGACAGCGAAACCGCACATCCTGCTTGCGTATCGATGATGTCATCGCCACACCTCAGCTGCCCTGGACTTGCACTTATAGTATTGCCTAACAATACTAGTTTTCATACATGACATTACCTACGATTACACTCCGTAAGATAAATATCACAACTGGTGCTGCGCAGCGCCGATAGCTTATGACTTGGTGGACTGAACACTGTTTTTTCCCGGTGTTTTTTAATGCATTCTAGCTGTCAGTGTCGCGAGAGAACTTAAGTTATTAGGAAAGTGCGGTGTAAGTTTAGGCTACATTAATTTGTCGCGTGGTGCCAGTGTCATTCATTTATTTTACATGTCTTACAACATATATACATGCATTCAGTCGAGTGAAATCAGATATAAGCATACAAAGACGAGAACTCACGTTAAGCCGATGGTAGCACACTGAATGCAAATGCGCGATTTGATGCAGGCAAACGTATTGACTGTTACTAACGAAGGTTTTATAGCAATATTATAAATGTGGCGACAGAATAGCCTAGAACTTGGGTAAGCCTTTAGTTTAGTAGCCTAATTGCGGTGATAGCCAAAACTAATGTGAATCACGGACTATCCTACAACCAAAGAAAGTAAAGGTGATTAGTAGGCCTACCTGCGTTAGCCAAATAAAGGACGGGACTGCATCCTTCACAAACCGTAAAATATTTATTAGTTTTACAGTTGACTACAGTTGACAGTTCACCATCAGTCCACACAAACAATTCTGGTTTCCTTGCACTAGCCATTTTGTCATAGCCTATTCTGTCTGTTTGTAAAGCACAAACTTTGGTCAATTTCTATAAAGAAACAGTGCCACCTATAGGCCTGGGGTATGAAGTAACGTGTTGAGTCGTGTTGAGATGGATCCGTTTGGACGCAAATATTCTTGATGCGGTTTCAGGGAAGACGGAGGGAAAAAAGATCGGTTTCGTACGTGTGGACTAGCCCTTAGCCCAGGGGTGTGCAGAGACCTTTGAAGGGGCAGGGGCTCAAATTTAAAAAAAAGAGCACATGGAACAAAATGTTCTTGTCTACACAGAGATCATAGGCTATAAGGCTACATCTTATTGATTAAATTCAAAGCTAATTTTAATAGCCTAGAAATCTAGACGCACCCTAGCGGCAGCAAATATGTTATTGCCTAGTCTGGCTTGTCAGGCTATAATTTTAAAGGAGAATTCCGGTGTGATATTGACCTAAAGTGTATTGAAACATGATACCGAGTGTGAACGTATGTCTCATAGCCCATCTCGGCTTGTCCCCTGCACTACAAAATCTGGCTCTAGTTAGCCGATGCTACCAACAGCTTTTTCAATAGTGGTGCTTCGGCATCGGGCTAGCCATGCAAATAAATCACTGTTTTACACCCATTTACGAGGCTCAATGTATCTCCACACTTCATTGGTAGACTTCCGAGGGCCCTGACATTTAAAACGAGACATTGAGAACTTTGAAAAAGCACTGGTAGTTTACTTACAAGACGATTTATACAGACAGTATCTTCACGAAGTTTAGCGTTTGCAGCCATCTTGAATTTAGTCACGATAAGTCGAGCGACGGGTAAAAATGAACAGGTATGATAAGGGATCAGGGATGCCGAAGCACCACTACTGAAAAAGCTGTTGGTAGCATCGGCTAACTAGCGCCAGATTTTGGAGTGCAGGGGACAAGCCGAGATGGGCTATGAGACATGCGTTCACACTCGGTATCATGTTTCAATACACTTTAGGTCAATATCACACCGGAATTCTCCTTTAATGTTTATCACAGTGAACTACCACCATTAGCAAGCTGGTGTCTTGCAGATTCACGTGCTGTGCGTGTAGCCTCTGTAGCCTGGGTGTTCCCATGCTGCCTTGCGCGCAATTTGATTCACGCTGCTAAGGCAGCCTGGAGACCATGGAGCAAATTTTCGCCTGAGATAGGGAACCAATCACAGAACAGGTGGGAAAGCAAGACGATGATGAGCTATGCACAGACGCATTTGATAGACATCCGTGGCACCCAATAAACGGATCTGGGCATTTTTTTCAAATACGAGAAAATGAACGTTTGGTTCCCAGACCACGTCTCATTGAGAAGTGGTGGCGCTAGCCAGGCTATAGCCTCTGAGTGAAATGACGCGTAATGTAGCCTACTGTAAACAACGACGTGTGGAGTTGGGTTAGTTAAACAACTACAGTAGCCTATGTCATCGGCTTATGACGATTTAGAAAAGGTTTGTCAACTCTGTTTTATGAACTAGGTCTACTAACCTAAGCTACTATAACTAGTAGCTAACCTAAACAGAATATGTTATGAACGTTCAGCCTTAGATTTTCGAAGCTGCCAGGTCATTGAAATGGATGGACCATGACATGGTTAAAACGGGTTTGATAGCCTCAAAGTCAAAGTCTGCTTTATTGTCAATTTCTTCACATGTCAAGACATACAAAGAGATCGAAATTACGTTTCCTACTATCTCACGGTGGAGACAAGACATATTTTACCAATTAGGTCCACAGACAAACATAACATTCAAGTAAACAATATAAAAAGTAAAAATAAGAAGGCACATACAATGAAGAAAATAAGAGCAGCAAAATTTGAGTTGAAATTGTGCAATTGTGCATACAGTAGACAGTCAATATAATAGTGCAAAAGTCAGGCCAATAAATGGCTGAGGTAGTTCTGTTTGACCTAAGTATGCAAGTGGCATAGTGGTGCAAGTTATGTAAGAGCAGCAGAAGTGTGTTCAGAAGTGTTTTCAGGACAACAACAACAAGTTGCAAAGTGTGCAAGTGTACAAGTGGAGTAGTGCAAGGCAGCCATTGTGGGTCCAAAGTCCAGGATGTTATGTAGCGGAGGGTGGAGGGGGGGGGGTAGAGTTCAGCATCCTAACAGCCTGGTGTATGAAGCTGTTGGTGAGTCTGGTGGTGCGGGAGCACAGGCTTCTGTACCTCTTCCCAGAGGGCAGTTGATCAAACAAATTGTGAGCGCTGTGACTTGCATCACTCACAATTGTGGTCGCTTCTAGGGTGAGGTGGGAGGTGTAAATGTCCTTCAGGGAGGGGAGTGAAGCACCAATAATCCTTCCAGCTGTGTTCACTATGCGTTGCAGGGCTTTCCTGTTGTATTCAGTGCAGCTTCCCCCCCACACAGCGATACAGCTGGAGAGGATGCTCTCAATGGTGCCTCGGTAGAATGTGATCATGATGGCTGGTGGAGCACTTGCTCGCCTGAGTTTCACTTAGGAAGTACAGGCGGGCTGAGCTTTCTTAGCCAGTGATGCAGTGTTGGTGGTCAGGAGAGGTCTTCACTGATGTGCACCCCAGGAATTTGGTGCTGCTCACTCTCTCCACCACAGCACCGTCGATGGTCAGTGGCAGGTGTTGGGTGTGACCTCTCCTCGAAGTCAACAACAATCTCCTTGGTCTTGCTGACGTTCAGCAGGAGGTTGTTGTCCCTGCACCACGTGGTCAGAAGGTCGACCTCCAACCTGTATTGAGTCTCGTCGCCCTTGGTGATGAGACCCACCAGAGTTGTGTCGTCAGCAAATTTCACTATGTGGTTGTTGCTGTAGGTTGCAGTGCAGTCATGCGTCAGCAGGGTGAAGAGCAGCGGACTGAGCACGCAGCCTTGGGGGGCCCCTGTGCTCAGTGTGATGCTGCTTGAGATATTGTTGCCAACACGTACTACTTGAGGCCTCTGACAGAGGAAGTCCAGTAGCCAGTTGCAGAGGTAGGTACTGAGTCCCAGTTTGGCAAGTTTGCAGATGAGTTGTTGTGGTATTATGGTGTTGAATGCAGAACTGAAGTCTATAAACAGCAATCTCACATGAGTCTCTTTTTTCCAGGTGGGTGAGGGCTGGGTGGAGGGCTGGGTGGAGGGCAGAGCAGATTGCATCCTCTGTGGGATTGCATCCTCAGATTCTCAGATTGCAAACTGGAAGGGGTCCAGGGTGGGGGCCGCTCAAAGCACTTCATGATGATGGGTGTCAGTGCCACGGGGCGGTAGTCATTGAAGCAGGATGGAGCAGTTTTCTTCGGCACAGGTATGATGGTGGCAGCTTTGAAACATGATGGGACGATGGCTTGCTCTGTGGCGCGGGCTTGTAGTCCGTGATGGCCTGAATGCCCTGCCATAGGCTTTGTGCGTTCCTGCTGTCTTTGAAGTGGGTGGTTATCTTGTGAGTGTATTCCTTTTTTGCTTCCTTGATGCCACGGGACAGGTTGGCTCTCGCTGTTCTCATGCCAGCTTCATCCCCAGTTCTGTAGGCTTTGTCTCTGGCCCTCAGCAGCCTGAGGACATCCCCTGTCAGCCATGGCTTCCAGTTAGCCCGAGTGATGATGTCTTTTGTGTGGGTCACATAATCAATGCACTTGGTGATGTAAGAGGTTACAGTGTCTGTATACTCCTCTATGTCTGTCTGGTTGTTGTAAGTGGCTGCCTGCTTAAATAGGCAGCCACTTCATTAAAAATGAAACAACTTTTATTCTCTATCTCTAAGCTGAATACTATTGCATGTTCAGATAGGCTAACTGCCAAGTGACCTTACTGTGCTCCCAAACGTCTCCTGCAGCACTGTGCCTGCGTGCACCTTCTGAGAGTTCACTGAATGTATGATGTCACGGATTGGTGGCCGCAAGGCATTTCAATTAACACAGAAAATTGTTATTTTTGTACATTTCTAATTTCACAAACTATTAATGAGACATTTTAGCGAATATTCACGTTGGAACTAGCGGAAGTATTACAAATTTTAAAAAGTAAAAAAGGGTCTTGTCAAAAGGGCACTTGGACATCAAAGGGGCAAAAGGGCAGGTGCTAGAGCCCCTGTAGCCCCCCTTCTCTGCACGTGCCTGCCTTAGCCTAATGATCACAAAATGCTAAGCATGCATCTAGGCTATTTGAGTTTCTTGAGCTGTGGTTAAATAGTTCAATACATGATTTTATAACAGGCCAAATATAAAATAAATGTTATATATAGCCTAGATATCTGTAAATATTAGATGATCAGATGATTTACAGTTCTATGTAATATGTCATGTTTCATGTTTTTGTAATGTTTCATACAGTGATGCAGGTCTACTGCAGTGAATAGGCTAAATAGAACTTTGATCATTTGTATAGCCTACTACTGTATAGTTAACTTTGGCCTTGGTGCCCTGACATGTGGCCTTTGTGCCCCCCACCAAATATGCCCAACTGAAGGCCAAGTGGCCTTGCCCCCAGAATGGTGAAATTCCAAGCCTGGGTCCTATGTTCCCCGGTATGTATTGCGACCGGGGAACATAGGACCCTTTTGGGGGGAAACAGGGAGGACCCTTTTTCCCCACTCAGGGAACATAGGACCCGGGGAACATAGAGATGACCCCCAACCTACATCTATCCTCTGCCAAATACAGTTGCATTTTCAGCTCTGAACTAAACCGTGGGACGCACTTATGTTTAATTCCTCGGTCAGGACGAATGAAACAGGCATGATGGACGAATGAAGCCAGCAGTTTAAGCCATAAACTTCCCACAACTTCAATATTTTACAACAAATTATGAATGTCACTTTCAAAATGTTTTATTTTACATAGATTGCTGTGGGGCTATACGTCTTGAGTCTGATAACAACTCTTTCTACTGTCATTCTGAAGCGTATCTCGGGGTTATGGAAATATCATGCATATGGATGGTTCTGCTATTTGTATAGAGTGAGTGTTCCCATTTATTCATGTTTGCACCGTGCGAAATGTATTTCACTATGTTTATACATGGGTTAGGCCACTGCACATCCAAAGAAGTGCCCTTTACGACCCATAGCCTGTCAATCTCCATATTGTAACAAACTGCTCAGTTGTCTCAGAATGTTTTTTATTGGTCTCACACCAAAACACACGAACACATAATGCGGCCCAGACCCGGCCCTTATGCCCCAGCACTACACATCTGCTCCAGGTTGCATTCCATAACACACCAGCTAAACCTGGTTGTGCACACTCTAGCTCAGTGGTCCCCAAACTACGGCCCGCCACCTCATTTTAGGTGGCCCCCCAAAACATGTCCATGGTATATAGGATCCGGCCCGCACGGGAGTACGACATCGTCAAACTATAACCTCCGTAATTTCCCCCATTCATTCTCTATGGCGGGTCTTTACAGTACACATGTAATACTCTTTTTGTCCACTGGTGGTTGTTTTGGCACTGTTTCGCGTTTGCCATCGAAAACGGAATGAAATGTATAGTAGGCCTACTGTACCTGCAAACAATGTAAGAGGCCTCTGCTGACTGCATCAGTGCTCAAAGTATTCTAAAAGTTTATCAATTAATTGTTAATAACTAACTAACTTCTATTCAAGTCATAATTCTGGAACTTTCTGGTATAATTATTTATATTTTTTTTATTCACTGCGTTCAAATATTCATACAGAGTTCACAAAGTTCTCATCAGGTGAGTGAAAGTTAGAATAGTGGTCATTTCAGATGTTTCTGCCACCACTTCATAAAACTCATAGTTTGAGAACTTTAAATTTGTAGGATATTGCTTGTTCACAACTTGAGCTGTGTATGCAAAGTTCAGAGTTCAAAATATACTTTTGGGACTCCCTGCTTATAGTTTTGAGAATGCTATTATTAGTATTATTTCATTTGAGCTACATTTTACACTGATATGGCAAGATGGCAATATAAACACAGATAACAATGGTATTAAATTGCAATAGCCTATAGATTAAATGTAATGGATTATTCAACTAAGGTAGACTGCCTTTGTTCACAGCGCTAAGCTATTTATGGTTACTGATATACTCCGAGTCTCTGGCCCTCTCTTAGAGCCAGGCATAGTGAGCTGGCCCTCGGAAGAAAAAGTTTGGGGACCACTGCTCTAGCTAACTGGGAACACAAACATGACTGTAAGATGATGCAGTGACATAACCAACATTACACATAATCAACATTAACATTCCTGCACGCTTTGCACAGCATTATGGAAGTTCAGTCATGAACCAGCTGGGCTCAGTTCACTACACAGCCCCCCGAGACTTAGTCCATGTCCCCTTGACTCAAGTCTTACTCTTACGTCAGTCCATGAGCCTGGCTGGGACACGACGCTGTCGCTGCGGTGACTTCCGGGGAAGGCTGCACGGTGACCGGTGTTAGAGCCACAGCTCCATTGTCACCAAGTTACACAGAATCAGTGTCCAAGTCTCCACGATCCTCAGCTGAGGCCAGGGGTCGATACGGGGCCAGTCGATCACGGTGGAGAGCCACAACTCTCCGACGCTTAACCAGTCTCACACGATAGACCACGTCAGACAGCTTCTCTAAGACATTGCACGGCCCGACCCACTGGCTAGTGAGTTTCTGAGAAATGCCTTTCTTTCTCTCCGGGCAGTACACCCAAACTTTATCGCCAGTCTGGAACTCCTGGCCGCGACAGCGCGTATCGTAAGCTCGCTTTTGACGTTTTCCAGCTTCACTCATAACCTGCCGGGCCAACTTGTGTACTCCTTTCAGTCTCTCGCGTAGCTGCTTGTAGTATTCCAGCCCTGGCTTACCTCCAATCTCTGCTTCCAGAGGCGACCCGAACACCGAAGTCCACCGACGTGCGTAGCTCTCGCCCGAACATCAGAGCTGCCGGTGTGCATTTCGTTGACTCTTGCACCGCTGTGCGATATCCCCAGAGCACCAGGGGCAAGTGTAAGTCCCAGTTCTTTTGTCGGCGGTCGGCCAATATGGCCAGCTGCACTGCTAGCGTCCGATTAAACCGTTCCACTAGCCCGTCGCTTTGTGGATGCAGAGGTGTCGTTCTCGTTTTCCGGATGCCCATGCGCTGGCAAACCTCAGCAAACACCTCCGCCTCAAAATTCCGCCCTTGGTCGCTGTGGAGTTCTTCCGGTGCCCCAAACCGGCAGAACATCTCAGTGACCAGTCTGGGCTATACAACAGTCCTTGACGTGCTACTATTCCCGGCCACTGTGAATAAATCGCTTTGGTCTCTGGATCGAGTGCTGATCCGTCAGTCCATGGCGGTCGCTGACCGGCTTCGATCCATGACCACACTCGGCCGAGTGTGGCGTCCTCCGATTGCGCCTTCCGGATCTCCTCCCTTGACCTTACGTGTCCGACTGCGAGTCCGTGGCCCCGGCACTGGTCTGCTGTACACGGACGCCTGAACAGGGCGTCCGCGTTGCCGTGAAGGCGACCCGCCCGGTGTCGAATCTCCATGTCATAGTCCTGGAGCGCCTCCAACCAGCAAGCCAGCTGGCCTTCTGGTTCTTTGAAGTTCAGCAGCCAGGTGAGCGACCACCACAGCCAACAGTTCTCTGCGGGTCACGCAGTAATTCTTCTCCACTCAGTCCAGTGAGCAGCTGAAGTATGCGACCACCTGCTCGCCCTGCTCGCCTGCTTGTGAGAGGACGGCACTGACGCCCACGTCGCTGGCGTCGGTGTCCAGGATTAACGGCAGTCGAGGGTCAGGGAAAGCGAGCACCGGGGCCTCGCATAGCACCCTCCGCAGCCGCCGGAATGCCGCGTCGCACTCTCATGTCCACTAGAAAAAACTGGCCTTTGTGCGTCAATCGATGCAGCGGGCTGGCGACTGTAGCAAAGTCCCGAATGAAGCACCGGTAATATGACGCCAGGCCCAGGAAGCTCCGCAGCTCAGCACCGTCGCCTGGAACAGGCCAACGTCTCACCGTCTCCACCTTAGCTCAATCTGCCAGTAGCCGCTGCGGAAGTCCAGCGAGCTAAACCAGCAGGAGCCGGCAATGCTGTCCAGTGCATCGTCAATGCGGGGGAGGGAGTAAAAGTCTTTCCGGGTTACCTGGTTGAGGCGCCTGTAGTCAACACAGAACCGCCACGAGCAGTCCTTCTTCCGGACGAGTAAAGCCGGCGCAGCCCAGGGACTACTGCTTGGCTCTATTACTCCTGCCGCAGCCATTTCCTTTATCTTTTCTTCAGCTGTTTGTCGTTTGGCGGTAAGCGGTGAGGTTGAAGTCAGATGGGCCGGGCATTTCCGGTGTCAATATCGCGTTGGACCAGGCTCGTTCGGGTGCAGTCCTCATCTCTTGCGGCGAAGATGTCGGTGTACGCTGCTAGTAGCCTCCGCACCTGGCTACCCTGTGCTTCACTCAGCCCCTCACAGCTACGAGTGAAGAGTTCATTTACGGCAGTGGTCCCCGAATACGGCCCGCCAACTCATTTTAGGTGGCCCCCCAAAACATGTTTGTGGTATATAGCATCTGGCCCGCACAGGGGGTACGACATCGTCAAACTATAACCTCCATAATTTCCCCATTCATTCTCTATGGCGAGTCTTAACAGTACACATGTAATACTCTTTTTGTCCACTGGTGGTTGTTTTGGCGCTGTTTCGCGTTTGCCAAACTTGCCCAGTCTTTCGCCCTTGTGTCGCCGTCTGGAAGCGAGTTGTTCTCGGGCATCGCT
This sequence comes from Alosa alosa, assembly GCF_017589495.1. Classification (NCBI taxonomy): domain Eukaryota; kingdom Metazoa; phylum Chordata; class Actinopteri; order Clupeiformes; family Clupeidae; genus Alosa; species Alosa alosa. Next base: position 14,535,549 of record NC_063189.1, read on the forward strand.
GGTGAAGATTCTCTGGCCGAATCATCGTTGCAGAGCTGCTTCGATTGCGGTCCAGCTTGCTTGCTCTGCCAACGGCAGGTCTTCTACTACTTGTAGAGCTTCCCCCTCCAGAGCAAACGCCACCTGTACTCCCGTTCCAGGTATGTCGCCAGCGGCCTTTCGCCATTGTAGTGGGGCGCCCTTCTGCAGCCGCCGTCGCGCCGGGGACCGGCCGGTTTCCATCGCTCCCGTGTGGAGCGGGTTCCAGTGGCGGGATGCTGCCATCAGCCCGGTTCGTCTCCTCCTGTGGCTGGGGGCGGGCTTCTTCGTTACGGTCACGTTGCAGGCTGGCTGCGTCTGCTGGGCCCAGCAGGTGGCCATGGGCAAGCGTGCTGTCGAAGAGCCGTCTGGCAGGAAACTCATCATCGCCGGGGCATTGGTTGTAGCTTTCTCCTCCCGTCCAGTAGGGGTCGACATCCCACTTCTGACACCAATGTAACAAACTGCTCAGTTGTCTCAGACTGGTTTTTATTGGTCTCACACCAAAACACACAAACACATACTGCGGCCCAGACCCGGCCCTTATGCCCCAGCACTACACATCTGCTCCAGGTTGCATTCCATCACACACCAGCTAAACCTGGTTCTGCACACTCTAACTAACTGGGAACACAAACACAACTGTAAGATGATGCAGTGACATAATCAACATTACACATAATCAACATTAACATTCCTGCACGCTTTGCACAGCATTATGGGAGTTCAGTCATGAACCAGCTAGGCCCAGTTCACTACAATATGTTAACATGGCAAAACTTGATTTCTGCTTTTCCATGTCCCAGCCCCTTAAATTATAGATGAATTAATAGAGATCAGATAATAGAGAGCAAATGAAACTAAAACGCCAGTATACGGACAGTATTTCCGTATATTTTGCTTACACAGACAGCACGGATGAAAGAGTTATGGGAACTGCGGTCAGAGGAATTAAATAATTCCCAAATTGGTCCTGTCGGAGCACGAGAAAAAAAGGGTTCTAGGAACTGCAAAAATCCCAACGGTGGGAAAGGGACTATAGTTGATCTGTTGACTGCAGATTTATAGCATGTCTCAGGCAGAGAAAAGCTGTTGCTCTCAAACACTGTTCACTTTATCAACAGAATCGGTGTAGTGATGAAGGAATAAATTGACAGATATATGGAAGGTTTGCAAAGTGATTTCATGCTCCCACAAGAGTATTTTTAGAATACAGTATTTTATTTTTTATAAGTTGTAGTTTATATTGATACACTTGAAATGAGGGTATTTGATATTTTATTTTAAAATACATTTTGATGTATTTCTGCCCATCTGGTACCGTGTTATACTGATCATTTATTTTACTGTCCATGATCATGACCCCTGAAGAGGACAAGCAAAGGAAACACAGTTCCGCTTACATTCCGGTGGGGGCACATTAAACAGCAACACTTCCGCAAACTGTAATTTTATACATTTGACATCTAAAATGGGCCTTCCGAGCGCCACCTCAATCCCACATCACATGGGGCGCTCGTTCCTCGATGGCTCGTACATTTTGTAGCTAGAGAAGCGGAAAGAGATGGTTGTTCCACTCCAGCAGCACAAGCCTCTATGTGACTACTAGATGCGGATTGCAACCGGACGCCAGGGAGAAGAGACTGATTCAACAAAGGATTTTCAAAAGGCCTTAAAACAAGATCTGTATTTCGACTAAGACACGTTTGGGTCAAACCTGCCTCTAAATAGACTGAAACCAGTTTGCTAGTGATATAACCTTAGCCACATCGCTTGCTAACTTGATGACTGTTCACAAAGCTAGCTAGCAAGCCAAATGGATGCTACGAATGACTAACTTAGCATCCGCGAGCTAGTTCTTGGACGATTTCCTGTGTGATTGTTCAGTTTTCCATTTATACAGAACTGAGCTCTGAAATCGGAGATCGTGACATTTCTTGCAGTTGGCTTAAAATATCAAGGTTATCCCACCAATTTGGCCAACCTGAGCCATTTTTCTACGTGTTGTTAACAACGAACGTTAGCTAAGTATTAATCGTAGCCGAAGCAAAAGGCGCAGATATTTCCATTGTGGAGGCACTGTTGGGCATATCTTTTATTAGTTTCAAGGAAGAATAACGTTAACCTATATACGAACTCTAGTCGCTGCAAACCGGACTTGCAGATAAAGGACATTTTGGATCACCTCGCTAAATCTGCCCGTCGTTAAAGAAAAGGACTGCATCCTCAGGCTAATTTGATTTACTTTGCAAAGGAGTAGCCATACCGCTAGAAACTGACATGATGTTTCCACAATCCAGACACTCGGTAAGTAAATAATATTGTAACGTTAGTCTGCTATTATTCAACTGTGTGCCAAATGGAGTTGTTAAATTTCTCCCCAATATTGCGCTCTCTAGGTAGGTTTATCAGCTAGGTTGCGGGCTGCCTAAATCTAAGCCAGATGTAGCATTTAGGTGCTTTGTCAATTGAATGGTTGTGTGCAATCTGCCAGGAAACTGTTTGTTGCAAATAATGTTAACCCCTAACGTTATTTGTTTAACAGACATGCGTGTGGTTTAAGTTATAATATATCACGTATTTATCGACGTACCTCTTACACAGTTTAAAGCAATCTGATAGCTTGCTAGCCGCCTCAAAGGCCATGGACCTGGATTTGCACTGCTGTATTTGAGGGAAAATCGCCACCTTTGATTTGCTAACGTTAGCTAGGTAGCATGAGCAAATGCTTTATGCGCTAGCTTGTTACATCGAATCGTTTTAGGTGTTCTGTCTGTAAGCTCACAATTTATCTTATGTTAGATTCGATTTGATTACAGTATTTGCTTTCTTTTTGCTAATGTTAACGTGCAACGTTGTCTAACGTTAACACGTTACACTCGGAGACTAAAATTGGTTGGGACAATAAAAAAATATGGGACCAATATATTGCAGCTTCTTTTACCAGGTTTCGTTGTCAAGCGTTGGGGGTTCTTGTCATGCACAGCTTTGTATAGACAGCTGTAAGTTAACGTTACCAGTTATAATATAGTTATAATATCCCCTACCACTACGTAATTATGTCCCAAACTTCATCACGCGTATGAAACAAAACATTGACATCTCGCTTATTATTAATGCCCACCCTCGTTTTTCTTTTGGTGTGAATGGTTGGTCGGGCCAATATTTGGGTTGTGGAAGACTTGCGGTCGCGATTCTTCCCTCTGTTTTGGCACAGCCTCCAGGATCAAAGGCATTTTAATAGGCACCTCGCACGGATGGCTCTGTGCACGCTACGGGTATTTCGTGTCTAACGAGTCTCCAGGCAGTACAGCGATTCATGGTGTTGACAGAGGACCACATCAAGACTGCTCTGCCAGCGCGCTTAACGGTAGCCACAACACAAATAACGTGGGCACCTCGAGTCGGCAAGCAGGTGGGGGGCCATGTATGTTGTCCCGAGAGAGATGGGGGAGGGGGACACGGGTTAATGAGTCCACTAATTGATGAATTCCCCAAACTAACACAATGGACGTGGACGAGGCCTGAGTGCTCAGCTGTTTATGAGAGGGCCGTCTCGGTGCGAGGGGAAGAGGCCCTGGCGCTGCGGGTGTTCACAGAAAACAGGCGGATCGGTTCGGCACGCATCCCTTGGGGGTGTTGTGTATTACTAAACACCCAGGTGCATGTAATTGTTCATTGAGTATCGCTTTTGTTTATAGGCCACATTTCCTAAATGATTACAAGCAGTCTTCAGGATGCAGTGATTTTTTTTTTTTTATGAGGTACACACATGGCAGTATACGTTCATGTTAAATGTCGAAACTGATCATTTTTGATCAATCATTATACCACATTATACACAAATCTACAAAGAGAGTGTATAATGTGGCTGGCTAGAAAGTAAAAAAAGAAATGTCATAATGTTTGGTGTCAACAAACACAACACAACACACACTTGGTGTTTCAACTATGCATCAGTTGTTTGCTATTCACATGCTAAACAATCTCCTAACTCTGTGGCTGTTTCAAGAATTTCATGTGCAGTTGGCAGAAATTCATTTAGGAGAAGTATTCATATGATGTACTGCTCTTGAGCCATGAGTGGCTCGGGTGGTGGGCCTACACACAAACTGCGTCACATACGTACGTCACCGCTCATTTGGAGGTGCAAACAATCGGATTTTTGGTTCCTTACTATGTGATCTCAGTGGCAATGCAGCGTTTGTTTGCACCTCCAAAAGCATGGCGTACCTGGTTACCTCCCCAAAACGCCCTTAAACGCCCACAAATACCCGTATGTTTGTGTGAAAGAATATTTTTTTGCACTGTCTGTAAGCAAAGCACTCGTTAAAACATCCAGGCTGTGTCTCAATCCGCCTACTTGTGCACTTCAAAATACTTAAAGTATATAGTCCAGACAATACTAACCATCGAAAAGTGGACACAACGCAAGTAAGCGCTCAGTTTACATTAGCGGTGTACTGAGGGAAGTATGTGGTTTGAGACACAGCCTCATTCACCACAATGCACAACATGACAGTTCACTAGTCTAGTGCACTGATTATGTGGATGAACATTGGATGAGTCTGTGTAACAAACACATGGACCAATTAACAGTTAGTAGGTCTAGTTAGATGTCCGCCATACAGCTAACATCGGTGGGGTATACTACGAAGCACGTTAGACATATCTAGGCTATGTAGACATCGAGGCTTCACAAAGCCTTGACTCAGGGGTATACGTTAAGTGATACTACGATAGCAGTTATGTGATCTATTTGTCAAACTAGGCTTTCAGCTCAGATCTGTGCTGCGTTCTCGGTGTTGGGATGACGCTAATAATCGTGGAAACGTGGAGACGCACAAGACCGCCTCTATTTAAAAACAATGACTTCCGCATACATGAGTGATAGCTTAATCTACACTGCGGTCATTTTTTGTGTCTAACCTATAACATCAAATAAATCGTCATCAGTTGTTGTATGGTATGCACGTCCATAGTGGGATATTTGCACACACAGCACTATTAAAGCGCATTCGAGATCCAAAATGTTAGTAGAGGCAGAGCTCCACCTGTAAGATATATGACCGAATCCTACACGTGAGAACTTTGTTTTTAAGACAATTGATTGGTCAGTGGGCGGTAGATTACACGATTTGAGCTATAACTTGGCACATAACCTCCTCCCGACCAGGTTTGGTTGACAGCATAAGATACCATGGTGATATAGCGACACTAAAACAGATCCACTTTCGTGTTACAGCATACCCTGGCTTTGAGCGCAACATACCTCGCTAACCCACTAATCGAGATTCGTAGTATATCCCACAGCTCCCTCAGTGGAGTAGAATAGTCTAAACATGCTCTGTGTGTGTGCTGGCCAGCTATCTGCAGGTCTTCACTCGGCAGCAATATTACTCTTGGTCAGATATGATGCAATATTACTCTTGGTCAGACATTTAACTTGGATGTGGATTGCAGTCAATTTTGGTAGAGTGAAGTGTATTGGAGAATTCTAGAAATGCAAAGGGGAGATGCAAGGATGGATGAATGGTAGTTTGGGGGGGAACGTGTTCTCCCTCCATGTATGTGTGTCAGAGTGTCTGTCTTGTAGAAGGGACCAGACTGAGCATTAGAATCCTTGATGAGGCAGTAACATACACTCTCATTTATATTATCAGTTTGTCCAGTTGATCAGAGTTTAAAACATTAAGGGTGATTTTCAAAGAGCGGTTTTCTTTGCTTGTCTTGTTATTTAGTCCTGATGTTAGTATGCAACTGTTGCAATTGGCAAATCGATATCATCACATCACCGTCTGAAAATGCTCAGGCTGTCTGGAAGACAAACCCATACACCTGTTAAGAAAGTTGTAAACAGATCAAGAGGCCCTGGTCTTTCCCTCATCTGTGGAGCAGTGACATCTAGAATGTGTGTGTGTGTGTCAGAGCATAGGTGAGCAAGGCCATATCATTACAGCACAAAGCTGCTCAGAGAAATATCACATATATCTCCACTCACTACCACAACCTACAAGTGTGTGTGGTTCTCTTTCTCTGTCTCTCACTGTGTGTGTGTGTGTGCCTGCCTGCCTGCGTTTAAGACAGACTCCCTCAGGAATTTACTAATTTTTGTTTGTTCTCTCTTCTGTTTCCTCCCCTTTCTCTCTATCTTCCCTCCTATTGCTCTCTCTCTCTCTCTCACCCCCCATGCCTCTCTTCCCCCTCTCCGAGGCGACTATGGCTGTAATCCAATTGCACAGCCTTATGCTGCTTGTTGGAGTCCTTAGAGCCTGTGCAGCAGATTAACTCCAGGGATTAACAGCCCCCGGTGCTGAGAGGCAGCACCCTAAGCTGCTCTACCGTGACCCCCCCCCCCCCCCGCTGACCCCCTTACACACACACACACACACACACACCACCACCACCACCCAACACACACTCGCAGGCGCACATACTTATTATGAAGAGCTACCACCATTACAATAATCATTCAGGGATGTAAGGCAAGCTAGGAGAAAAGGTGAATAGCTATTTTTGCTACCTGTTATGCACACTATTTTGTAACAGTTTGGGTGTAGTGTACCATGAATAAATATCCAGGCAAAAGGTTGCTGATGTTTGACTTTGAGCAAACAAATCACAACATCAGAGCAGATTCCACAGCCACAGATTTCCAATTATCGAGCCAGGGCTGTGTATGGACTGGAGTTCCTTCAGTGCCCAAACAGAACGGACCACCAGAGGGCCGTGAGGAGCACTGAGCTATGTGGAATTCTGTGCGATTAAAGTTGTCTTTAACGCAACCTCATTGCAGTCTTCCATTGACTTGCATTCTAGGTCTATTTAGTTCAGTGCCACACATGGCTCAAAGCTAGCTGTTTTGAATGCCATCATCAATGGATATCTAGACAACATAGAGGATGGGTGTTTTTCAATTTTTTTTTAATGCTGATATTTGCAGGTAATTTTTTTAACATTTTAAACTAAAACAAGCTATACATGATGGCACCTTCAAAGTAGGTATCGTAACACCCCCAATTATCACCACTTTTGTTCGGAAATTCTAAAACAACGATGTTTTTTAATACTTGCTAAATGAACCTTAAATTTTTCAGTAGCCATAGGTGTGTAGATTTGAACAAAATCTGGTTTGGTTCTTAACGGGAGCATTTACTGCCTAAAATATCCGATTTTGTTTACCACTCTCGTAGTTATAGTGCTGGCCTGATGGGTCGCCTATTTACGCCGTTTCAACGGCACATGGACGGTTAGACCAAGAATTCTCGTCATGAAATTAAAATTCCACTGGAGCTCCAAGCGGATGTGTACACGCAGCCTTACAACACTGTTTACAGCTCTTCGAGTCACAGTAAAATGTCATTTTTGGTACATAGCTAATTTAGATACACCTATGCTGTGGGTGCTTGCGTTTTTTTTTAGGAATCCACCTTCTTGGTTTGTATAGAAATGGATATTAAGTGACACATACACGCAAGACGGTGGAAATACGGGACCGACGGTAATAGGGGGAGTTCCGATATATTGTTCCTATGCTTGTCAGCAAGTTAGGTAGTAGTGGACTTTTTGAGTTATATGGTTGCCAGTTCCTGGTTCCAGTATGGTTTCTTCTGCACTTGTGCTGACGTGTCCTTGAGAAAGGCGTTGGCTGTATCCTTGACTATGCTTGATGAGCTGTTTGCTGCCTTGCTTGGCTGCTTTTGCTGGTGGACTACGAATGTGTGTGTGCACGCACGTCCATTTTTCTGTGTGAACAAATGAATGTGTCACGTTGGTTGTAAAATACATTGGGTGCTTGCAGAAAGTACAGGCTCTGTAGAGGATTGAGTTTTGCAGTACTGCTGTTGTAGTTTCAACTGATCAGGTTGCAGAGAGCTGAACACATTTTGTCCAGCAGGTATATAGTTTTTTTTTGTGTGTCTAAAATGGTTGGTTCATCAACTTTAGTGCCCCCTAAAATGTTTTTTCTATTATAGCAGATATCAGTATGAGAATGATTATCTCCATAATACCTCATAACTCATTTGGCACTATGGGTGTAGAATAATAATCATCTGACCATCATAGGCCTGTGTTTGATGCTGGAACATTCCAAAGGCAGCTATTGTAGCAATATAAAAACTGTCTTCCCAAATTGGTATTCAATTTTATTTAGTGTTCACATGATATTACTGTATGAAGAGCAGATGTTTCCAAAGTGTGTACATAGTGTGTTGAACTGAATCTCATCAGCTTCATCACAGCCTCATCCAATCAAGAACACATTCCATACTATTAATCATTTGGATGGATGTCCTCTGTCAGCCAGATGCTATAAGCTAAAGTCACAATCCCTTCCTCTTCTGTCTGCATTCGACTTGCTAATCACTCTAACGATCATTCTATCATCATAAGGATAACCATAAACAATGTATTGATGGTTTATTCATAACTACTCAATGCTGGCACACACACACCTTCACCACTATGCTTCATTACCCTGCACAGTCAAAGCAGGCTATTTGTTGTAGGGTGTACAAAAGCAATAATTGAAGAAAAAGAATTTTTATTTTTATTATTTTTTTTAAAACAAGAAACAAATGTGTTTCATTGAACCCTTGAGCTCTTTAATGATATACACTGACGTCCTTCAGACATGAGTGTATCCAGGTTTGGCTAAAACGACGATGTGTACTTTCCTTCTCCCACTTCCCCCCTCCCCACTCCCCACATAGGCTTATAATCAGCCACTGAGCTTGGGCTACTAAAGAGTCCTAGACAAAGGGAAATTGTCCACAATCTACAGAGGCCGAATGAACCCCAACATGAACTCGGCTGTGCTTTTTGTCCTCTCCGTGTTGCCGTCACCACATTCTTTTTTTCCTGTCTGTCATTCTAATCGCTGGCTGTTCCCTAGACAAAGAGCCACCCTGACTAGGGTGCCCTTAGTGCTAGTAGGGACCAAGCTGTGCATGGCCAAAAGGAACAACACTGGATCCTACAGAGAGAGGCTCAGATTAAGCCAGCCGTGTTTGGCGGCTTCGCTATGCTGTTGCCCTTTGTTATAGCACTACCCTTAAAGGAAATGGCCCATTCTCATTCCCCAAACGCAGACTCAGACTTTGACGCACGTTCTTAAGTAAGTCTGTATGGGCTTAGAGCCATCCCACTATAAAATCGTGAAGTGCACGAGGGCTTGCTCACTGACTATCTGAGGTCTTTCCATAAGTTGGCATTTATGCAGACTTTACAACAGGGATTTGCCAAGAATATGTAGCGTTGTGATGTGAAACACCGGGTTAACCATACGGGAAGCTTAAAAAACATTTTGGTGTTGTTGATTTAATGATATGTCGCATGTGCTTCCCTTTCCAGTTATTAGCATTCTGAACCCCTACAACCTTTTCAAACTCAATCGCTTGTCAGCAGATGTCATTTAAGTCTTTGAAGGTTCAGGGCTTAGGCTTTTGGGGTGAGAATGAGATTTAGCCCGTATCCAAACATATCTTTGCAAGATGATGTGTTGTCTCTGGAGATTTTAATCTTAACCACTAGATCACCTACACTGATTCACATACAGATTTAGGGAAATTACCCTGGAGGAAATGCCCTCTTCACATTTGGTCTGCATTTTCGAGGAACCAGAAGACAAGATGTAGGCTATGTATTGATGTGCCATTCATGGTATAGACGCTTTCACAGTGGTACCTGAAAAGCTGATGAGCCTTTTTCATCAAGAGACGCATGTTTAAACCAATCAGTCAATACATCAGGTTTCTATTCTTTCATTGTTATTGTTGCAAATGAGGCCGTTGTGTACAATGGCTACCTGGGTCAGCAGCAACGCTCTTAACATTTCCAAAAAGTAAATTTACACTCAAAGTTCATACACCATGATATACCTCCAGACATACCTACTGTTGGTTTGTAAACTTTAGTGGAAAAGTAGTTTCCTACCAAAAACTAAAACGCTGAGCCGTGCTGCTCATCTGACTACTGGAAAGCAATGGTAACCTCGTTCCTCCTGTTTTTTTTACTCTGCCCTTTCCACAGATTCCACAGACATTCTGGGTAACTCCCGCCACACACACACATACACACACACTTTCTCTACCCTCCCTCTCTTTGTTTCTCTACCTCCTCTCTTCCTTTCTCTCTCTCTCACACACTCACACACAAGGAGAGTGCAGACTTCTCCCGCTGTGTGTGAAATTGGTCATTCTCTTTGTGCAGTGCAAAAGTACACACACACACACACACACACACACACACACAAAGATACGCATGCTTTAGGAGAGTGCTGATGAATCTTGAGCTGTGGACAACAGAGACTTCGGAACGCACGCGCACACACACACACACACATCAGTCGGGGAGGGCTGGTGAGCGTTATTAAGGCTGAATTAGCACAGGGCCCCCAGCTGAGCAAGGGTCAATCCCCAGGCACCTCCTCTCCCACTCAACTAAACAAACACTCCCTTCCCCCTTACACACACATAAAACACTCCCTACACCATTTACACACACATGTCCCCAGTCACACATGGCACATGTACACCACACACACACACAGTCTTCCGTATGACACTCCCTAAATCATTAAAACACACTTCCCTAGACAAACACACACACACTCTTCCCCCTGACATGAACAAAAATCCTCACCCCCCTCTCTCCTTGGTAGCCACCACACAAGCACATTCACAGAACACACACAGGTCACATTTATGGGCACTTGCGTGGACACACACAAACACACCCCCTTCCATCACCATCTCACTCACACACAGACAAGCATCATTTGCACACACAGACAAGCGGAAACACAATTACACCCCCTGCCTACACAGATTCATAATAACACATTGTTTCCTCCATTTTTCTCTCTCTCTCTCTCACTCACTCACTCACTCACTCACACACAGATAAGTACCATTATGCATGCAAACACATACACATGTACCCATTTACAAACCCCAAATACACAAACACACTTTCACAATCACAAATGTATACAACCCATAACCCCCGCCACACACACACACACACACACACAGAGTAACTGCCCTATCCCACACACACTTTCCTGAGCACTTATGTATGGAGCCATACATCAGACACAGACATACCCATTTACACACTCCATATGTACATGTGTATACTTTAATTTCCCAACTATTAGCCACTGCTTATACATTGATTTTGCAAAATTTCTTCAGCCATGAGGTTAATACACAGGGGGTTTCGTTTGTTTTAACTTTCATAAAACACTGTCCTGCGGAATACACAATGCGGCTAATACACAAGAAAATTACTGTAGACACATACACATTTAGAAGAACATCCACATGGTTCTTGTGGCTATGTGGGATTTAGATCTGTACACACTCATTGTGGTCTCGGTGCACACATCACTGCACAACAGTGGAGTGTTTAACCTCGAGCTGGAAAGCACCTTGCTGTAGTACTAATTGTGTGTGAACGCGAACACAGGATCTCTGGTGATGGAGACACCACTGTTTGATGGTCTACTCAACCACAACACATAGCGCGCTCTCTTTCACACAGACACTTGCACCTAGATATGCACAAACTACTCGTACTATCTCTCACACACACACACTTTCACTCACTACCCTCATTTACACCTAAACATACACCTTTGTTCTCACTCACCCACACACACAGGCACACAGACAATTACTACCCACACTTACACCTGAACATACACACACACACTTGCACAAAAACATTCACTACCTTAGCTCTAGGAGCTTGTATCCTCTTTGTGTGTCTGTTCAACAAACTGAAATGGTTTGTGTGTGTGTTGCAGCAGATGTCTTGGTCACCTAGGGCAACGCTCCTCATTATCATCACAAAGCAGCGGCCGTGTCGAGGGCAAACCCTGACGAGAGGGGGTGGGGATAGGGGGAGTGTAAGAGGTCAAAGGTCGCCGCCTGAATTGATCTGCGTGAAGGCCTCTCTAATTGATTTTTAATGGAGGGAGAGGGATGTTTGATCACACACAGATCTCACACCACACACACAGTTCACTATAAGAACACACACACACACATTCATCATGAAAAGTAGGCCCCTTTTAATCACAAATGCTCTTGCATACATACACAGGAGTGAAACAGGATGATATTTGAACAGAAACACACTATTCCAGTATTGGCATACATATATATATACACACACACACACACACACACACACACCATCAAATGCTGTGTAAAGTCAGTTCAGTGGTATTTAGCAGACACTTTCATCCAAAGGTCTGGGAATCAAACCCGGGCTGACTGATTGTAGTGCGGTGATGTTACTGCTGATCCACCATGTTGTACTGCAAGGAGGAGGGCTGAATTTAAAAAGTGTCATGTGAGAAGTGGTGATCGCCCCATACCCCTTCTCTCTTCCCCTTTTGGAGCAACACCGACCTCCCATTGAAAATCAATACCACTCTTTCAAAAAACACACAACTCCCATTTCAAATCAATACTGTTGATGCAGTGAGCCCCCCTTGCTCCAGGAAATCAATACCCCCACGAGAGCAAATAAATAAATAAATAAAGGCAAGAGCCCGCGGGGAAAACATCTAAGCTTTATCCCTGCCAGTCCCACAGCGCTTGTGAACACTTGCTGAACCTCATTGTGCGGTACCCCCACTGCTCCTAACACTCATCTGCCAGCCAATGTAATAGCTGCTGATTGAGACACCTCACCAATCACAGAGCTGCTGATGAGGTTTTTAACCAATGGCGAAGTGGTGTTTGAGAGAATGCTCTGAGTACTAGAGCCCGACTGATATGGGATTTTGAAGGCCGATACCAATTTCGATGTTTGAGTCAAACGATAACCAATATATCGGCCCAATAGTCATTTTTAACAAACACAATGTAACATTTTTCTCCCATTAGGTTGGACATTATGTAATCAAATAGGCTTAAAGGAATTATCCGGAGTAAAATGCACTTTAGATCAATTTACGGATGATTGGGAGTACATACGTTGAGTTGACATCAAAATCATGTCATTCGGATGTGTTTTGAGAAAGTTCGATTTTACCGTTTTTAGTCAAAACTCGTTAGCCTGAAAGTGACCAGGGCATGTCATTTCGCCTCTACAAAACGCTATTTTTATACCTCTTCTACAGTTCCAAACAACATTACACTTACGTGGTAGTGAGTAGAGGGTCCCTAAAGCCAAACCGAAGTATCCCGAGGTCTGTGGTCGGATAGAGAGTCCAGAATGAATTTCATCAAGCCAGTACCTTTCCGGAAATGTTGCTGCTGCAGCTGGCATCTTTAGGGGAAAGTCCGTAGGAGTCGATTGCATCACGTCGTTGCACGACATCACGTCACGTGACATTTCAAAATTCCAACCTGTTAGTAAGCTAGAGTTTGCGGTTGCATACAACTTCATTTCAATTTCAAAAGAAAGCCTGAAAGTGACCAGGGCATGTCATTTCGACTCTACAAAACGCTATTTTTATACCTCTTCTACAGGTCCAAACAACATTACACTTACGTGGTAGTGAGTAGAGGGTCCCTAAAGCCAAACCGAAGTATCCCGAGGTCTTTATGTGTTTGGATAGAGAGTCCAGAATGAATTTCATCAAGCCAGTACCTTTCCGGAAATGTTGCTGCTGCAGCTGGCATCTTTAGGGGAAAGTCACGTGACATTTCAAAATTCCAACCTGTTAGTAAGCTAGTTTGCGGTTGCATACAACTTCATTTCAATTTCAAAAGAAATACTGGACTATTTTTTTTTTTTTTTTAAACGGCGACGAAATTGTGAATTTTCTAGAGCGTGTTACTCCACACTCGGCAATCAACTCCTATGGACTTTCCCCTAAAGATGTCAACTCAACGTATGTACTCCCAATAATCCGTAATTTGATCTAAAGTGCATTTTACTCTGGATAATTCCTTTAACTATCTGGTTTCCTAATGAAAGGTTCTTATACAGTAATTTTATTTTTATGAAATAAGGAGTGTCAGATCTTTGTTCTGTGATCACCACATTGCCACAATCTACATTGTGAGCAGTTTATGCTTTGACTTTTTTTTTTTTTGCAAGCAAAATGTTTAATATTGGTCCGCCGATAAATCGGTCGGGCTCTACCCAGTACTGTGGGTCTGCCTCACCCTCCACTAGGGTTGCAGCGGTGTGAGATTCTTGAGTGTGATGACTGTCACTGAGAGTTTACATGTCACAGTTTACAACATTTCTCTGTAGTATCAGAGAATAGTGAATGGACAGACAATGGGGTCGTGGATGTGGAAAGTTATTTCCATAGCGCACTTTATGATCAATGTTGAAATGGTCACACATTTGTTTTTTTATATTAGGGAGTTAGTAAGTAATAAACGGGAAGCCTACTTTGATCTCCGTGCAGGGATGGTGTTCTTGAGGAGGGCCAACATGGTTACCAGATACAGGGTATGAAAGCCATACATTTTATTACCACCAACGCTCATCTGCCAGCTAACTAGTGGCGGAATGGTGTAGGAAAGGGTGCTGCGATCTACGTTATGTAGCGTCTCTGTATAGTTGTGTTTGTGTGTGCGTGGGAGTAGGGGATTCAGCAGTCTTGTGACTGTACAAGTGCATCAGCAGGACAGAGAGAAGCAGAATGTGTGTGTTTGAGAGAGAGAGAGAGAGAGAAAGACGCCCCAGAGGGATTCAGTCAGTCAGAACAAACAGACCAGCAGGGGGCACCTGATTTAGCTGCCCTCCAGCAGTTGACCTGCCCCCTCCTCACACACACGGACACACATAGAGCCTAGAGCCTCACATATTTTTACTGAATTTTACAGGATTAACTGACCAGAAGATATTCTCTTACATATTTACATATTAACTTCCATATTAACACATACACTATATTGGGGTACAGTCATGCTGGAACTGAAAAGGGCTTCCTGAACTGTTCCAAAAAAAAAAAATTGGGAAGCATATAATTGTGCAGAATGTCTTGGTATAAGGCATTAAGATTTCCCCTCACTCACTCAAGCCCAACCCCTGAGAAACAACCATTCTGCCATCATTCCTCCCCCAGAATCACCATACACAGTGCACAAAGCAGGGTTCATAAGGACAGGTTTATGTGATTTGGGTATGGAAGAACTCGACTGGTTTGTAGGGAACATGGTTCTCTACATCATCAAACACCTTTGGGATGAACTAGAGCAGACATTGCGAGCCAGGCCAACATGGCTGTTTGCATTGCTGTCTAGTCTACAGACACTTCAAAATCTTGTGGAAATCCTTCCCAAGAGTGGAAGCTGCTAACGCTGTAAAGGGGGTACCAATTCCACATCAATACGGACTGAGAATGGGATGTCATTGAAGTTCTGTGGGTGTAATGGCAGGCGTCTACCGTCCAGTACTTTTGTGTATATGATGGTGTTGTTGTTGAACAAAACAGGTATGTTGCGGGACACCTTTCCTTAGGGTGGCAGGCCTGTTTGGCCTGGTGTCCGCTCTGCCGTTTATACACCAGACGACTGTGAGGGAAGGGTCAAGACGTGTGTTATGACTGAAGTAGTAGATGTAGTTTATTATTCAAATAGAGATGTGTGTGTAGGTTCTTTAGAGTGATAAGTTGATTTGTGAGTTCATTTTTTTTAAATTAAATCCACTCAAGAAATGAAATCTTATGAATGTTATGAATGACTCCATTTGGCACATTCGGTTAAGTTTGTTGCTCTGCCTGTGATTGACTGTGTGTGTGTTTGTTTGTATGCAGGGATTAACAGTGTGTATATAGGCTCTGTATACATGGACAAGTCTCTCTCAGTGTGTGTGTGTGTGTGAGAGTAGAGGGTAACTGTATTATTTTGGTTCTAGGGTGCGTGGGTGTGTGTGTTTATGTATAGCACATACGTGTGTGTGTTTGTTAGAAACACACACAGAGATGGTATGTGGTGTGTGTGTGTGTGTGTGTGTGTGTGTGTGTGTATCTCTCTAACTATGCCCCCTTCTCAGCAGGCCTCTTCTCAGTCCTCTCAGCCTCTCAAGTTCACCACCTCGGACTCCTGTGACCGCATCAAGGACGAGTTCCAGTTCCTGCAGGCACAGTACCACAGGTACCCACAATGCACCTCACCTCACTCCAGCACAGCTACCCACAATGCACCTCACCTACTGCTTGCGCAGCTTACCTGCAAAGCACATTAACACACATCAGCACAGGTACCAACAATGTATTACTTGTTACTACTCCAATGTATTACCCAAGCATGCACCGCAAAGTATGTCATGGCAACTACTATGCATTGCAGAACAAGTAGTTACTGAGTAGAGCACCTACAATGACCTGCAAAATGTGTCACCTACATGGATACCTACAATGCACTCCATTGTGCAAAATTGGAATTGGTAGTAATTGAATTGCTGTCCAGCTATTGATGGTAAACACCCTGAGAAGGTTAGGGGCATGAGGTGCGTCTGTCATCCTCACCTTGCCCACAGGGGAGAACAGTGTGGCACTGTGCCCAAGCACCACCCAGAGGCCAGCTAACACACACCTATTCTGTTCTGAGGCTCTGTTCAGGGAAGCACATTTAGGAGAAGGGCTGTAGAAGAATGGCCCATTACAGCAGTTAAACTCAACACACACACACACACACACACACAAACAAAAACACTTCAGGGCTATACACACATGAGGACACACAAAGAAAAATATGCATAAATGAGAGACACATCTTTTCATACTCACGCATAGGCTCATGAACATTCACACACACACACTGAGTCACATATGGACACAATTGCATACATCAAGGTGATGCACATAAATTCACACATGCATAGCAGCATGATTTTGATATACATTCTTGTACACACACACATACATACATGCTCATCAGTGTAATCCTGACTGACTCACAATGACACTCAGAGCTGTCTCCTGCTCTCAGAGCTGTCTTTTCTCGCCCACCAGCTGCCTCGCCCAATCACAACTGGCCCAGCTGCTTCACAGCCAATCGGTAGCCACTCCCCAGCCCTGCTGAAGGGCTGGTTGTCATGGCAACACAACATCGCTGGGAACCCTTTCTGGCAAAAAGTGAACGTGTAGGCCGCAACATCTCAAACAAGTGCACACACAGATACACATCAACTCAAACAGAGGAGCACACATACATGGGCCCACTCACGCTTTCCGGTGGCATATGTTTTCCCCGTATAATCCATGATAAACCATGGAACATATATTTAAATTTAACCTCTGAACTGAAAAACAGATGTCAAAAAGGCCGCAGAACAAAAATCCCCATATACAGTATACCTGGTTGGCAGCAGTCTTGAAGAAGCATGCTGGAGAAATGTGTTAAAGGAAGTAAACAAGTGCAGTGTGCGATGGTTCATTTTTTTTTCTAATTTTTGTAATTTTTGTTGTAATGCATTATTGCATTTACATTTTAGTTGGACTGCATTGGTTGTCCTGTTTCTACCATTGCACGCATGTAAAGGCGGAAACATTTTGTGGTGTTATCTCAGAGAGCCCCTGTGAGATGAGTTCTCGTCGTTATCATCATTATCATTGCTGCTTTGTGTTCTCCAACAGTGCACACATCACCAGAATTTGCAAACTGATTTTAATGCCCTTTTTTCTTACTCAATTACAAAGTTAATTTCACTATGTGAGCTTGTTGAAAAATGGTATAAGCGCTATTTCAGTATAGCGAAAGAAGGTCTGTGGTCCCCTGTTCTGTCATGTCCAGGAAAAAAAGCATGGCTTTGGAGAGCTGCAGCCCTGGAAAGACCGCTACAACATTTTGAAATAGACACAAAGTACCACAAGAGATGCATTGTGGCTGTGACCTTGCGCTTTAATAAAAACACCTTCAGTGGTTTTACTTTTCAATGGGAAATACTTTTCCTAAGTACTTATATAGAGTTACAAATATTTTATTTTATGTCAACATAAAGTACACATCTTTCATAGCAAAATACAGTATGTTTTGGGTGTTATGTAGTTGGTATATATGTTGGCACGCCAAAAATACTATGGAGGGGAAAAAAAGTTGATATCTCTAACAGTACTGTGTGTGTGTGTGCGTGTCCCTCCCACAGTCTGAAGTTGGAGTGCGATAAGCTGGCCAGTGAGAAGTCGGAAATGCAGCGACACTACATCATGGTATGGGATTTTGTGTGTGTGTGTGTGTGTTACCTACCATGTCTCTCTTTGTTTGATGATATCAATCGTGTTTTGAAACCCCATGCAGCCTAATACTACCTTTCAATTGTAGTTTTTATCCTCACATAGTCTAAAACATTACTGTTGACTACCCTGAACCTGATTCCAAATTCTCACCTTCAGTGCTGTGATTATCACTAGTCTTGTTAACTTCTGTAAAATGTCATGCCTTCCGGAGAGCTGCATCAATCCTGACCACATTTGAGACTAAGCACCCACGAGGACCCTAGTTCGATGCCAACCCGAAGTCGTTTCCCAATCCAACACCCATGTCTTTCGCACTTTGTCAGTCTTCACTGTCCTGTCACATAAATGCAAAAAAAATCCCCCAAAATACTTTCCAGTGTACTTTAAAAACGCCATGCCTGTGGGAGCACCGTGTGCTGCATGGAGTATATTTTGAGTTTATGTATTATTATGGGATATTTCATTTGATGTAGCATGAAGGGCTCAAGCGTAGTAATGAGTCGTACAGTGTTGTGCATGCCACTGTGGCTCAGTCAGTGCTGTTGCTAAGCCTTTGTGTAAGCCAAGAACCGTATAGGAACCGAGACAGTATGAATAGCTGAAGCAGCTTTTTGCCGTTTCAAGCTACATTTGGGTTTTCCACGGGTCATGAAATTTCTGGAATATCATGGAATTTTGAAAAGTCTAGTCCAGACATGGCAAGTCAGGGAATTTTAGCATTTTTGGGGGGAAAGTAATGGAATATCCGTTTAAAATTTACTTGCCAAAAATAATACATTAATTACAAATATTTCCATAAAGAATTGGTGTTTATCTGTTATTGACTTTACTGCTTGCTTGAGTAGCCAAAGTTTTTTTTTTTATTCAATGCTCATTTATTCATCTCCCGCTCTAAAAAAAGTAAAAGATTCTTGAACACCACGTGACTGCTCTGAAATTATTGGTCGGTATATTGTACAATTCATTATATAGTAAGTCATGGAAATTCAGGTTGTTTGTCAGGGAAAAGTCATGGAATTTTACATTTGACTGAGAGTAGGAACTCTCTTCATTAGCACACACATACACACACACACACACAGTAAGAAATAATACATCAGCAGCTATAAAGCAGACCACTGGATGAGGACAGAGGAAGACATCGGGTGATTTAGTGTGTGTGTGTGTGTGTGTTGAGTTGGCTGTGTATGAGAGCAATCTAGAGAAAGAGCCTTTAAAGAATATGCTGGCTGTGTCAGGGCGAACTAGAGAAGGAGGGAATATGTGTTTGCAGTAGAAAAAGAGAGAGAGTTTGGCGTGTGTGTGTGACAGAAGGCATGTGTGTAGCTGAGTGAGAGCGGGAGCTTGGAGTAGGAGGAGAGAGACTGTGCGTGTAGAAGGGTGCATTTTTACAAGTCTGTGTGTGTGTCTGTGTAGAAGGATGCATTTTATGTCTGTATGTGGTAGTATTGGGGTAAGTGTGTGTGTGTGTGTTTGTCTGTCAGAGTGTGTGTTTGAGAGAAAGATTGTGTGTGTGTGTCCTGCTGACAGAGGTGGCATAATGTGTAGATGCTGTTGGCAAGATGCCCTCAGAAACCCCCCCACCCTCCTCGCAATTTCCTCCTCTATTACCCCGCCTTTCCCTCCCTCCTTCTCTTTATGTTCTCTCCTCCATCTCCCTCTCTCTTTATTTCTCTCACCTTCTTCCTTTCTCTCTTTCTCTCCCTGCCTCTTCTTGATCTCTCCCTACCAATCTCTCTCTCTTTCTTTTCCTCTCCCTCCCTCGCTCTGTGTCTGTCTTGTTTTTTTTTATCCACTACTCTCTCTTCTTTTTTCCTTTTCTTTTTTCTTTTCTTTGTGAGGCTCCTCTTCCCTGTGATGACTAACCTCTACATTTTCCCCTCGTATCCCCTGCTGATGTCCTGCCTCTGTTGGAGATGGGCTTTGAGTTTGTTTGTTTGTTTGTTTGTTTGTTTGTTTGTTTGTTTTGTTGTGGTGTGTTTGTTGACGCTTTGTATGTTTGTTAATATTACTGTTAATGATTATAAATGTTGGACCAGGATTAACTGGTAATTTATTTAGCTGTTTTGTAATTGTATGTGTGTATGTGTTTGTGTCTGTCTGTCTGTCTGTCTGTCTGTCTGTCGTGTGTGTGTGTGTGTGTGTGTGTTTTTATTCTGTCTGTCTGTCAGTCTTGTGTGTGTGTGTGTTTTTATCCTGTCTGTCTGTCAGTCTTGTGTGTGTGTGTGTGTGTGTCTAACTGACTGACTGGCTGGACTTGCATTGTAATTACTCTCCATGATTTATTATCTCTCTCTCTCTCTCTCTCTCTCTCTCTCTCTCTCTCTCTCTCTCTCTCTCTCTCTCTCTCTCTCTCTCTCTCTCTCTCTCTCCCCCTCCGCTCTCTCTCTCCCCCTCCGCTCTCTGCAGTACTATGAGATGTCCTACGGGCTCAACATTGAGATGCACAAACAGGTGAGAATCAGACCTGCTGACTCTTCCACCCCAACTGAACACCTTCTGTAGCCCAAGCTGTCTGATTGTGGTTATAGCCTCATGTCTTTTTTTGTTGTTGGTTTATGTTTTGTTTTGATCTCTGCAGGCTGAGATAGTCAAGAGGCTAAATGGCATCTGTGCTCAGGTGCTGCCCTACCTGTCACAAGAGGTATGAACAAAACACACACACACCTTTAAAAACACACAGAATCACAGTCAGAAACATACATGCCCACATAATCGCTCACATTACTTTCAAAATATCTTATTACACACACATTTGTCACAGTTTCTGCTACATGCTACACCTTGACATTGTTTGCTGGTTCACTGGTGGTTTCAGGTCCTTGGATGGGAAGTGTTGCGTTGGGTTGCATTTACTCAGTGGCGGACCGTCAGGGCCTTCAAGGCCTTCTCTGAATTTCCAAATTTCCAAACGAATGAAAAATAATAGCGTCTTTAACATTTTACTTTACCATTTATTATTCACTACTTCTTCTCCTTCCCAATCGTTCTTGACTAGGCTACTACCATATCCTACCGCTGTCCGCTATATTTGATTGTGTGAACAAATAGTGAGGGCGTGCGATGCATTTTTATCCAGTCGCATGTCTTCCCTTGTTAAGGCCTGCATCAGGCTTTAACAAGGAATCACTGCGTATTCGGTACCTAAGCAACCATTAGAAATCATGTTTGGATTCGGGTTGATTGATGGCTAGCTTGAAGTTGTGTGTGAGTTGATGTGGCTTTGGTGAAGCTGTCTGGATCGGCCCTGCCCTGCTAGTTAGTCTGACTTTTTATATATCTGTGTTTTGTGGACATTATTGGTGAAATCCATGGCGTGGCCATCAGACATTATGAAATAGGCAACAAGCAGTAGTAGCAGCATAGGGCAATACATTTTCTGACTCATGTTTAATATCACGGTGGTGTGCTGAGACACTTTCTCATAAATACGTTTGGCAAACACTGTAGCAGCCTACTGTAGTTCCACATTAGCTTTTGAGTAATCAAAGCAGCAGCACAACCTAAAACAGTTGCACTGTAACATTAATGTTAAAGCTACAGCTAAGTAGGAGAGCCCTACAAACAGTCTAAAGCAAGTTTGTTTCAGATTAAACTATTAAATGATTTGGACACATCATTGTAGACCTGTGGCAGTGCCATATGTGCGTGCAAGTCATGAACAAGTTAGGCAACCGATAGCCTAAATATTTCAAAATAATCTGCACAAACCCATACTTCAGTGCACTTGGTGTTCACTTTCAATATGACATGGACTAAATTGCACGTCTTCACGGGACCGTAGCAGGCAGCAGATTGTAGGGGTGTAAATATTAATCGATTCGTATCGATGCATCGATTATGCAGCCGACGATTCAATGCATGAATAGGCTAATTGGCCATACTAGACCTGCACAGTAAGCATTAGACGTTATTATTTTATTTTGTTCTAATTACAATTTATCTAATTGCACTTTATTTTACTCTTTTTAACTGTAGCAGTAACTGTTCTATTTGCAGTACATTGAGCTCAAGCTATAGTATAATATTTACATCATGTGAATATAATTCTGTATTCTCAATAAAAGGCAAATTATTATTTTTTTGTTGATTTATTTGAAACTTAATAGATATCATGTAAAAATATCGAGTATTAAATCGTATCGAATCGTATCGTGGGGAATTCTAAAGTATCGAAAATAATCGTTGGCTTAAGAAATCGATATTGTATCAAATCGTCATGAAGGCTCCGATTTACACCCCTAGCAGATTATAATGAATATGGGTGATAAATAAGTAGCCTAGCCTAGCAGCCTGTTCACTTTGCTGCTGATGAGGATGATGGCCGGGTGCTATTCGCCTAATAAAGATACGGAATTCAGCTCGGAACATTACTTGTTTATCTAACGAAGATTCTAGAGTGCTACACAGATTTGCGTGAGAAAGAGAAAACTTTTTCCCCCCACCGTGAAATGCTGGGAAATTGCACATTTTAACACTGAAATGAAAAAAAAATTCTTCGGGGGTATCCCCCCTGGAACGCCCCCCTATTATTATTTTTTTTGTCAAAAAATAGTCATCATTGAAGGCCTAACCACTGAACGCACGGTCCGCCACTGCATTTACTTCATATACAATAAATGCTGTTGTTGCCATTGACTACCTAACACCAAGGTTGCTTAATAATGTGGCAGTAGTTGCTATAGCACTGTGGTGGTTACCATACATATCTATGATGAACAATAACATTGAGACCGCATAGTAGCTTTGCAACATTTGAAACGTTTGCATTGGTTGCCTGGTAACGGTGCTTCCTCCTGTTCCACTGTCCCCCGCAGCATCAGCAGCAGGTGCTGGGGGCCATCGAGAGGGCCAAGCAGGTCACCCCGCCTGAGATGAACTCCATCATCCGGGTAGGCAGCCAGCAGAGTGTGAGTCCGTGTGTGGGTTTGTCTGTCTGCAAGCTTCTGTGGGCTTTTATAGATTATATTTAGACTCAACATATGTCGCTACTGTTTTGTCTTTTCAGTTTGCTCATACATTTTAGCCAGATTTTAGTGCTTGTTGCTTCTTTTTTTTTTTGCTTATTTGTGTGTGTATATCCACAATGTATGATCCTCTAACCGGCCTTTTTGTGTTCTTTCCTGCCTGTGTGTTTGGCCGTGTGTGTGTGTGTGTGTGTGTGCGTGCGCCTGCGTCTGTGTGTATTTGTCTGTCTGTCTGTCTGTGTGTGTGCGCGCATGTATATGTGTGTATGCGCATGCCCACGTGTGTATGTGTGTGTTGTGCAGCAGCAGCTCCAGGCCCACCAGCTCTCCCAGCTGCAGGGTCTGGCTCTGCCCATGACCCCACTGCCCCTGGGCCTGACCCCGCCCAGCCTGCCCAGCGTGTCCACCAGCGGCGGTCTCTTCTCACTCTCCAGCATCCTGGCCTCGCAGGCCCATCTGGCCAAGGACGAGAAAGCCGCCCGCGAAGCACCCGACAACCACCGCGACGAGGATGGAGACAAGTCCGACTAGACGCTTCTGCGGGAGGGGGAGGGGGGGATGAGTGTGTGCGTGTGTGTGTGGGGGAGGGGGGTTGACTTCAAGGATTGGGGGAGGAGGAGAGCGAGAGGGGAGGGGAGAGAGAAGGGAGAAAGCGACACAAGGTCTCAGCTCTTAGGCTTTTTGTTTCCCCCCGAATTGTGGAGCTGTTTGTGTGTGTGGATGTATGTATGATGCTTCATATTTGCTACTTGTTTCTTTTTTCTTTCCTACTGTGTGTGTGTGGCTGTTAGTATATGTGTGTATGTGTTTGTTTATATATATATATATATATATATATATATATATATATATATATATATATATATATATATATATATATATATATATATATACATATACATATACACACATACATACATATACACACATTTTCATTTGTATATATACATTCTAACTTGTGTTTTATTTGCGATTTCCATCTCCTCTCCTCCTGTGCGTTAGTGTGTGTGTCGCTCTCATCTCATCACATTTCTTTCCGCTTCTATACACGCACATATACACACACACACACACACACACACACACACACTTCCTTTGCCCCAATTCTGTCTAGAATGTCCTCCTTTTGAGTTCCTCCAGACTCCAAAAAACCCTCCCAATATTTTCAGCATGTGTTTGAATGTATAAGTGGTTTGTGTGAGTGTGTGTTAACCTAGGGCAGAGCCCAAAGGTTTTGGCACACACACACACACACACACACACACACTCCTGTGCTCTGGTGTGTGTTCCACGCTCACACACATGAAGGGAGTTGACTAGAGGGTCTGGTTTGTGTTTAGTGAGTGTCATGCTAACACTCATTAAGCACTTATAGGTGTATGTGTGTGTGTGTGCGCGTGTTTGATGGTCTGTGTGCGCCTGCCTCCACATGCGTGCGAGAGTGTGTGCTGTTGGTCGGATTGTGCATGAGTGTGCATGCAGGCATGGGAATGAGGTGTGTGTGTGTGTGGGGGGGGCACTGGAGGTGGTAAAAGAAAACACTATCACCGGAGGATCACAGAAGGGACTGTCTGTTTTCAAGGCCCCATTAGATAGGCAGATACACTTTAGAATCTCACTGACTTCCTCCCCGGACAGGAGACAGACCAAAATTGCGCCAGGCCTGGGCCATGTCTGAGCCCAAACGGGCCTCTGTTCGGGGCTGTGAAAGCTATCAGAAACATGCCAAGCTCACGCTAAAAGAATTCTTAAGAGGAACTGATTTATAGTGTTTTTAAAAAAAAAATACTTGATGTTTTTATATATATAAAGCACCTTTATCTGTTTCCATCTTTCTTTTCAATCTGTCCCTCTTCAACCACATCCCTAAAATGGTTAGGGGGTATGTATGGGAGGGTGTGTGTGTGTCTGCGTGCGTTTGTGTCTGCGTGTGTGTGTGTGTGTGTGTTCGCTCACTCATGGATGTCATTGGTGCCGTAGTGCTCAGCTTGGCTCCCTTTGATTGGATGGCTTGAAATTTTACGTGGCCTCTCATTGGCTGGTCTGCATGTTGCATCCCATTTTGCTAGTCACATGACCCAGTTCGCCCCCTTACCTGCGGCTCTCCCTGGGTCTTGCCCTTGTTCAATGGCAAACGTTGACCAATGGGGGAGGCCATAAAGGCTCTCCTGAGGCAGATAACTGGTGTGGGATCTAGAGACAGGGTCAGGGCCTGTTTTCCACAGCCAACAACATTAAATGTGAAAGCTTGTTTAGCGCTGAACACCTCACACCTGTGTCCACGTAAGTGGGCATTTTTTTTTTTTTTTTTTTTTTTTTTTAGGGAGGTGTTGCATTTGGACCCTCTGGGCCACCATCCGAGTTCACAGTAGACCTGATCAACCAGAAAAACTAGTGTCTCTGTGATGATGATGGTGATACGACGATGATGATGATGATGATGATGATTGAATGAGTGATTGAGCTCGCTTCTCTTAGCATTTATGAGGTTCTCTTCAGAGCCGGAGTGATCTGAGAGGACGAAGACGTTCAGGCTGAACTACCCGATAAATCTTCCAGGCCTCTGTGACTTCTGTGCTTGTGTGAGGACCTTTTCTGGTACTACCTAAATGTGTGTGTTGGGGGGGGATTTAGATTCCCAATCAGACTTCTCGATACGTAATCACTGTACTATCTAACCCCCCCCACGTGCCCCCAACCACCCACATACACATACGTATCCCAATGGTCTCCGACTGAAAACTGGTCCCGATGGGGGGGGTCTGCGTGATGTAGGTTCTACTGGTCTAACCAGCTGATGTGACTGATTAGTTCTTCGCCTTCTCACTGAAGACATGCCAGTCTGGGATCTGGAGGGGTGAAGTGAACACCTGTGTGTTGAGATGCAGAGCGAAACGTACTGATTAAAAAGCTAATGAATGCCTGTATGTGCAGTTCTGCTCAAGTTAAACTGGCCGAAAGTCTGTCGGTAAGCACACTGGGTGTGAGTGTGTATGTTTGTGTGTGTGTGTGTGTGTAGTGGGGGGACTCTTAGGTCCTATATTAGTGTTTTTGTGTAACTTTTTTCCCTATTCTCTCAATGACCTCATGCAGTGCACTTGATATCCAAACACGCTAAACCCTCTGCCCAGCCAGGGGGCCTCATTAAGAGCTCATAGTGCATCATAAGCCCGAGCACGAAAAGAACCGCTGCCCTGTAAACATGTTCTAAAGGGTGATGCATGACGCATCAATGGGTTAGCTGCTCTGTAAATGATTTATAAATCACCACAAGGCCCGTTGTGAATGGGTATACACTCTCTATACACAGGTTTAATAAAGCCTCATAAGCCCTGGCATAAGCTGTGTAGCTGCTCTGTAATCAGCTTATAAACAGTCATAAGCCCCAGGGTGAATGGGCTAGTTGATCTGTAAGCAGTTTGTATGTCACAGGAGTCGCAGGCCTCTGGGTGAATGGGTTAGACACTCCATAAACAGCTTATAAGCCCTGGTGTTGGTGAGTTATTCTGTAAACAGTTTATGAAGCTTCATAAGCCCCAGGATGAGTGGGTCTGTTGCTCTGAACAGTTTAGAAAGCGTTGTAAAGTCTCCAGGTGGAGAGGCAGCAGTAGTTTGTGACTTTAGTTTGTTGTTGTCTGGTTGATGGTGTGCGAGATGCTTCCTTTTTTTCCTTCTTTTTTGTGTGTTTTTTGACCTTGTGTCATTCACAATGTTTTTTCTAAAACCTCTTGCAGCGAGTGCATGCAGTGAAGGCGTTAGCTTATTCCGATGGTTCTCTGTTAGCCAGAGCACCACAGCTTAGGCCTGGCATCTCTACGGCGATGTGCGCCATCTATCCATTCAAACAAGACGAAACGTCCCCATCTGAAATCCTGCGGGGCCCACAGTTTGGACTGTATTTTGTAAGTGGAATGGCTTTGCAACGGAGGACAACAAAGTCGATTTTTGTTTCTTGGTGTGGGGTCCCCACCCTGACCTCCATAATGATGCGCAGTGGTCTCCTTATTTGCTATTGCTTAAGTGGGCTGCTGCTCGTCGGCTCGAGCACACCGGTTTGTGAGGTGGCTAGCCTAGCGGGAGAAGCTCTGCTGTGTTCAGACTCACGAATGCGCCGCGTGTTCGTTGTGTTGTGAAGGGCCAATTTATATACATATATAAATATATCGATATACATATAATTTTTTTAAGGACATTTTTGTATGTACAAACAAAAAAAACTCGCATTTTATTGTGCGTGCGTGTGAATGTGCTTGTGTACGAGCCCGTGTGTCCTGGAGGCTGTCACTGTCGTGGTGTTCGCAGCACTGATGCGCCACCAAATGGGGGCACTATGAAATACTCCTCTCTCTTCCCTTTTCCTTCCTTCTTCCCTCCTTCTATCTCCCCACTCTCTCTTTTCCGCCCTCTGTCCTTTCCTCCTCTCGCCTGCTGTGATGGTATAGAAGCGTTTTTTTGAGCTTTGTAAAGGTCATTTCTAAAATTCTTGATTTTGTGTTGTATGTTAAAAATCTTCAGTGTGTACTTGGCAACAAAAAATGTATGTTGTTTGTGTTCTGAAAACTCATATTATAGCTTCATTTAAGAAAAATGGAAAAACTAAAATTGAAGTAAAAAAAAAAAAAAACATTTACTATAACTGAATGAGATCATGAGCAGTAAGGAAGTATTAACGGTGCCTTACCAATAAAAGATTCTGTGGACGTGAATGTGTGTTTGCATACTTTCTTTAGTGATTGTAGGCCCTTTGGTTGTAGTAGTAGTAGCAGCAGCAGTAGCAGTGCTTGGCAATCATACCAGCTTTACAAACCAGCTCAAATGTAGAGAGATGTGAAGTGCTAGAGTGGTTTGAGGTTTATGCTAAATATTTATGTAGACCTATTTATAGGGATGGATCATTTACAGTGATATGTTCACATGGAAGAGAGTGTGGGAAGAGTTAGTCATCGCCAGCACTTCCAGTACGGTCAGGATGTCTGTGTTGGCAATTAGCGGCTGAACCTGGGTCAGGCAGTCAAAGAATAGAGAACTGAAAACCTCCAACTCAAACTAACCGATTCACACCAGGAAAAACAAGTAATTGTTATTGTATTGTATCTATTATTATTATTATTATTATTATTATTATTGTACAGACAGTCAATCACCTACAGGCTACTGTTAGCTCGTAAGTGTTTATGCGCACCCTCAGCAAAGATTTTTCTCCACAGAACTCCACTAATGTTTTTACCGCAGTTGGGTGTTGTGTAGAACTCTACATTGGCTTACACAAGCAGTGGAGGCTGGAAACTAAAGAACATTTTTGGGGGACAAAGATGTCCATTTATTTCGCTCCAACAATGCCTTTAAACATAAAAAGGAGGACTACACAAAGGATCAATTCTGGGTTTGTGAAGTGTGATGTCATGGATAATTGTGTGTTTGTCCCAAGGCTGGGACATTACGGCCTAGAAGGCAAGCTGACACACCTCCATCAGACTCGAAATTGAGATATTGGTTGTTTTCTCATAAAACAAGATTCCCAGAGTTAGTCAAATAACGGCACAAAACCTGGAAACCCCTCTAATCCAGAGCAGGGATTTAAACCTAAACTGCCATTTGGGGTTTAACTCCCTGCAATCGTCCGGATAACTCCATAATCCTACTTTGTGAGATTCCTCACTGGACCACAGCGCTAAATGACAACAAAAGCAGTGTGTAATAAACATAATCACTCAAGACTGAGCAGTTACAGTGATTGAGTGGTGGCAACAGCCTAATCTTATATGTATGCCATTAAAGGCACAGTATAAGACATTAATATACTTGTACCTATTTAAGAGATTGATGCATTTCAAAACATTTTGTTCTCTCATCAGACCTTAAAGTAACTTTGAGTTTTAAGTACCCCAAACATTCTGGTGTGCACAATTTTAGCCCCCGTCACATATCCTCCCTTTATCCGTGTTTACAGATAATTTAGCCCTATAGTTCTTTTTGTAAATGGCCTACATTTTTGTTATTAGCATACAGGTCATACATAAATCTACAAAGTCTTTGGGCAAAATACCTTTGTTTGAGTCATCCCATTAGGGAAGACCTGAGGGGTATTCCAAGTACTTGGTTTAGTGACAAACCTGGGTGAGTTAACTCAGAGAAAGTGGTAAACCTCCCACAACAAAGCCATATGACATTGTTTTGTTAGGAGAATGAAGCCATACAGCTCTTCTATTCCTCTAGGAGGTTTACCACTTACTCTGAGTTAACTTACCCAGGTTTGTCACTAAACCACGTACTTGGAATACCCCCCAGTACTTTAACTGAAATACAGGAATGTAAATACCTACACCACTCAGTAAAGAAAAGCACTGGGAAGCCCATCACCTGTGGGAGATCATAGCTCTACTTGGCCACTGGAGGGAGATGTTTACCCAATACATTTTATGCCCACTCCGTTGTATCCCAATTTCTTCTCACAGCCTGGTTTCCATGATGAGATTGATGGGGTGTTGTTTCATTGCCACTAAGCCGACACCGAACAGAGCAATCTCCCTTAAAATCAGATCAAAATCAAGCTTTCTCAAGTAAGCCAATAAATCTAAGTAAACCAATAGCCATAGTTTCCTGAAAGGTCTGGTCTCTCAAAGAAGACAAGAAGAGCAGTACTCTCTCTAAACCAGAGGAGCAAGCACTAGTGACACCAAGGCCATCTGCGCCTCAGGTAATATAAGCACACAGCTGAGATGTAAGCATCTGTCTACAATCCACTGTGGGAGTTACGAAAAGCACCAGGTATGTGACTTACTATGGCAGTATGAGAGAAATGAAACACACACACACACACACACACACACACATACTGGGACAGTACTGGGGGTGGGGTATAAGCAATGGGTGTTAAGAGGATGATACTGCATTGGGTGCCTCCATTGTCACCTGTGATGGTAAACATGTACTACCCCCACCCCCATACATCATTCATTGCCCTCAGTGTAATCCCCCCCACCACCACCACCACCCCTAGGCTCTTCCTTACAGCGGTCACATGAGCTCCACAGCTGCTCAAACTATTTGGCCAGTGAGTAATTAGCCACTCCTCCCTTCCTGCTGCCAAATGTGAATAAACCCTTAACTCAAATAGCAGCTGACACTGAGAAGCCTCTGGGCCTGATCAGAACCAGATTATAGCCAGATCAGGGCCCGATCAGAACCAGATTACAGCCAGATCAGGGCCCGATCAGAACCAGATTACAGCCAGATCAGGGCCCAATAGTCCCAACCATTTATCTAATCTCCATCTATCTGTTGAAAATGATGACTAGATTTCAGATTCGTACTATGCAATGCAGGGGAATATTATTATTTAATATTTTTTACATGATTAAAAAACTGTTATAACACAAAATGTTATATTATATTTATGTCATTTTAATTTACGTAATACTCTTGTAATAATCCCTGTAAAAGATTAAATCGTTTCATTGGGTGGATGGATTTTGTTGTTTTTTTATTGCCTGAATGGATCATGTCAGTCATCTCTGTGTATCCAGTCAAACTAGTCAAACAAGTGCACTGATTTTCTATCTGTCTGACGGTCTCTCTTTCTCTAACCCTTCCCTCTGTCTGTTCGACTTGCTTTTATCTATCTATCGTAACACCCCCAATTATCACCACTTTTGTTCAGAAATTCTAAAACAACGATGTTTTTTAACACTTCAAAATAACATTTGCTAAATTAACCTGACATTTTTCAGTAGCCATAGGTGTGTAGATTTGAACAAAATCTGGTTTGTTTGTCAACGGGAGCATTTACTGCCTGAAATATCCGATTTTGTTTACCACGCTCGGAGTTATAGTGCTGGCCTGATGGGTTGCCTATTTACACCGTTTCAACGGCACATGAACGGTTAGACCGAGAATTCTCGTCGTGAAATTAAAATTCCACTGGAGCTCCAAGCGGTTGTGTACACGCAGCCTTACAACACTGTCTACAGCTCTTTGAGTCACGGTAAAGTGTCATTTTTGGTACATAGCCAATTTAGATACACCTATGGTGTGGGTGGTTGCGTTTCTTTAGGAGTCTGCTGTCTTGGTTTGTATAGAAATTGATATTAAGTGACACATTCACGCAAGAAGGTGGAAATACGGGACCGACGGTAATAGGGGGAGTTCCGATAGCTATCTCTAACTATATGCCTGTCTGTTGAATGTATGTGTATCTGTCCATCTTTGTCTCTGCATATCACCCTGAGGACCTCTCTCACTTATGTATGCGTGTGTGCGTGCGTCTGTGTTTGTGTGTGTGCGCATGTGTGCGTGCGTGCATGTGTGTGTGTGTGTGTGTCTGCACATGCATGCGTGTATGTGTGTGTGTCAGGCTTGTGCAAAATTCCAGAATTGAATTGAAACTGGCTCTTAAATTCCAATTCAATTCTTGAATTTCACTTGCATTTCAATTGAGGTAGCAAACAGGAAGCAGAATTGCAATTCGAATTGTGCACAACCATGGTGTGTGTGTGTGTGTGTGTGTGTGTGTGTGTGTGTGTGTGTGTGTGTGTGTGTGTTTGTGTGTGTGTGTGTGTGTCTGTGTGTGTGTGTGTCTGTGTGTGTGCATATACGTGTGTGTGTGTTTGTGCGTGCGTGCATGTTTTTGTATGTATGTGTGTGTGTGTGTGTGTGTGTCTGCACATGCATGCGTGCATGTGTGTATGTGTTTGTATGTACATGTGCGTGCATGCATGTGTGCTTGCACGTTTGTGTGTGTGTGTGTGTGTGTGTGTGTGTGTGAGTGTCTGTGAATGTGTGCGTGCGTGTGAGGGAGTGACTGCCACAGATCGTTATGAGCAGTAAAGAGGGTGTCTGTCAGAGCTGCTGGATGCCACTGGCTACTCATCTCACACACTCACTCTGACATGAGCTCAATACTGGTCTCTCTCTCTCTCCCTCCCTCCCTCCTACTTCCCCTCCCTTTCCACCTCTCTCTCCTATTCCCTCTCTCATTTCCTCTCTTTCTCTCTCTCTTATATTCACTCTCTGTCCCTCCCTTTCTTTTCCTCCCCCTCATGTTGTCATATCTTAATTATAAAGACATTACCCATGGCCGACTGCTGTCTTCTGCACAGTACCTATTCAAGATGGCCTCTCTTTCTCCCTCCCTCTCCATCCCCATTTCTCCCTCCCTCCCTCCCTCTTTCTCCTGCTGTCACTCTGCTGCTCTCCTTCAGTCTGAATTTCATTCGCTCTCACAATCACAGTCACACACACACACACACACACACACACACACACACACACACACACACACACACACACACTGATGGTTTGCATCACTCCTCCTCAGAGGCCTTCCTTGCCACAGCTGCCATCACTCATACAATACAGAGCAGCTGGACTTTCTCTCTGCATGCCTTTTTTTTCGCACGCCACTGCTCTCTCTCTCCTCGTCTCTCATTCTCTCTTCCTCTCTTCTCTTCCTCTCCTATCTCTCTCATTCTCTTCTCCCTCTCTCTCTTCTCTCCTCTCTGTATAGGCATCATATCTGCAGATGACCACATTTTTAAATTTCCTTAATTCAGTCATCAGCAGCAGTAGACTTAGATAGATATAGTCTGGACTGGGCTGCAGTTGACTGCATGGGGAACCCCTGCAGCTCGTTCCTTACTGGTGCGCTTAAAGTAGGGCCAGATCTGGGGCTGGCAAGGTCCTGTGCCAAACCAGGGCCAAATCTGGGCTTGGGTTGCAGGGGAGGAGAGCTGCTCTCTACATATGAGGAAGCCCCCCCCTCCTCTCCACTTCACCCACCCACCCACTTTAGAGCACAGATGAATGAGCGAATGATGTCATCAAACTCCCCCACCCTAGACCGCCCACCCTAATCATTGCGAGCCTGATGACCTGGCATGATGTCATGGTGGGTTAACTGAAGAGCTACAGAGATTTTAAAGGAGATGTAAGGAACCGACTGCCCCCACATCAGCACTTGTGTGTGTGTGTACGTGCGTTTGTATCGGTGTGTGTGTGGGTGGGGGTGGGGGGCTGACTGGGGGGGCCTGACTGAAATAGGCTTTTTAGTGTGAAGAGCAACTGCAGCACTGACACATGGGAAGCAGAACTGTAGGATGAAAAAAACTGTGAATGCATCAATCCTAATTAATGGTTTTCCCTCTCTTTTCTTGTGTGATCATGGGAATGTAGAGGTTAGAGCAGATGTACATACAGCAAAACCACTGTTGTGAGGTGGAGGAGTGTGTTTGATTCAAGCATGCGAGGCCAGGATAATACAGACATTATCCCCACTCTAGACAGGATATGAAGGGGACTAACTACAATACCCATGATTCCAGACGCTCTATTCAGCAACTGGGATTGGTTCAGACTTCAAACTTTGTCATGACCCAACGTGGGGTCCTTGCGCATCTCATTGGTTCATTTTTGTTCCTTTTCCGACCAATTGCATACAGCAGTTGGAGACCTCAAGCTGAATAGAAAAAATTAAGGTCGTTGAGAACAATTCCCGCCACACAATTTCATTTTCAGCAGAGAAGATCACATTATTTTTGCTCTCTCCTCTCTCACCGCCAGCGTCAACATTTAAGATCGTATGAAGAAAATGTGTGTTCAGTTTTCAGCATAAAATTCTCCCCCCTTTCATGTTCTCTGGAGCGCATCCGCCTGTGAGCTACAGCAACCCCGCGGCGCCACCTTAAAAGCAGCTTTAGCTTGCTGCCAAGTTCATGTGCAGCCGAGAGGCACAGGATAATACAGGCTGGGGTTTGCTGCTGAAAAGCCCAGTGGATCAGCTACTGACCTGCTGTTCTTTTTTCTCTCCTCCCTCTTTCCTCCTTTTCCCCCTCTCTATCACTCGCTCTCTTTTCCTGTATCTTTAGATTTTCTACAGCACCCCGCTTGGCTTATTTGGCAGTGTTTCAAAGAGAGAGGACGAGAGAAAACACAGAGAGAGGGAAACGAAAAGAGTGTTTCTGTTCCTGGATGTGTGAGTGTTGGGGGGTGGGGTGGGGGTAGACGGCTGGCCGTGTTTATGTTTTCCTGGCTGGCGAGGCGGGGGAGGGGGCGCGCGGAACGAAGCGGAGCAGTGATGGAGGAGAGGCGAGAGAGCGAGCGCGTGGTGAAGAGAGAGAGAGAGAACGAGAGGGATCTGCACACAGACGCGGACCGCTGAGTGCCGTTTCACTTCAGGCGAGAGATAGCCTCCTGCGTGGTGAAAGAGGGAATCTGTGATTTCTGGACTAATAGATATCCTGCCATTCCCGAGAAGAGAATACGAACGGATAATAAAGAGCAAAGACGCACCGAAGTTCGGGAAGAAGGAGGTGACACTCACTGCAAAATCTGGTTCAGTGAGAAAGAAAAACAGAGAGCGAAAGGGAAAACGAGAGAGAGGGATAAACATAAACGAGGACGAGAAGCGGGCCGTGTTTTGAGGGTTTCGGGGGAGTCTCTTCTCTCCTTGGGGCCTCGAAGAGGCGGCCAGCGACAGGAGGCGCGGGAGAGAGGACCACCCTCCCAGCAGGGACCATGTACCCTCACGGTCGACCACAGGTGAGTGGCTTCCCCTCGCACCACTTGTGTTCATTCTGCTCTCAACCAGCACATCTCAAACTGTACTAAGCTACTCAAACAGACCTTACATAGAGATCTCAT